>NW_003298756.1:85711-176082 GCF_000151645.1 Tuber melanosporum
ACCACCAGCTGCACCGTATAGCCCCCCATCCAAAGTCCCTTCCAATCCGTCCCATAGTTCCGGAAAGCTAAAACGGATCCGCGTAAACGCCCCGTAACAGCTACCCGATAAATCTACTATACCCTCAAAACCGTACAATCGATATCTCCGCACCCCCCCCCCTTCAACCTCCACCTTTCTATCCTGTAAGGAAGAGATCATGAACCGGTACCTTACCTTACTTCTGACCACAGCTATTCTTCCACCATCACTCCCTCCCCTTTTTGCTCCTCTTTCGCGTTAGGGAAACCCTCATACCGGTATTGCTAACAATTACGCCCCATCCTACAAGTACTCGAGTACCCCGCTGGGGGGAGGTGCAGCACAATCCGTGCGTAGGCACGATCAGTATTATAAGCAAGCAGACAGATATCACAAGTGCCCACCTCTCCTAAAAGGCATACAGTTTTGCAGCCGGGGTAGCTCTTGATCCCAAAGCAGGGAAAGCGTAGCGAAAACCCCGGTAACCGCGTCCGGAAAAACGCTACCCCCAACATTGGGCCAACAAATGGAATTCTGATCTGCCCTGTCCCGAAAGCTCGTTGTGAGGGCTGGCTCGGACTGGACAACAAAAATATCTACCGGTATCCCAAGTAATTGAGGGATGGAGGGGAAAAAAATCCTGTTGAACTAAGAGTATCATACTTGAGTAGAGAGTACAAGTAAGAATTGTAAGAATTAGTAGTTATCGTAATTTCCGCTACCGAACCAGAACAAATCGGAGCCACCATCCCATCCCGTAATTGCCGGTACCTTATCGTGGGAGAAGGAAAACATGCAAACAAAAATAAAAATAAAAATAGTATTTCTATGTAATCGCAACTCATGCCTACACAGTTACTTGCACCTGCTCTATCAAGGTTATGATACTTATTTACTGGCGTATCGGAGGGGTAGAGTGGTTGAGATGAGCATGAAAATTCCCTTCAACAAGACCCTCGTTTCCGTCATACTGTAGGGTCAGCGTTGCTCAAGCATCAAACTTACCCCACCCCCGCGGGTTGACCACTATCCATTCAATTCAATACCCGGCAGCCCTCTGTACGAGTAGAACGCAATCAGCCCTGTCAGATCGACTGCTATGCTAAAAGGGACAGAGTAGAAAGAGTAACCTCAATGATGTCTGTGTGAGGTGGGCAATCAATCGGTGGGAGGACGGGGGGAAAGCAAGGGCGAAAAAGAGCAAGGGAAGAAGAGGAGGGGAAAGGGGGGAAAGGGAAGGGGGAGGGAAAAAAAAAACTTACACCTCCTTTTCTCCACCAATCAGCCACAGCCTCCACTCGACCGCTGTCCATGCCCTTCACCACCTGGATGACGCTCCCGCCAGAAGCTTCTCCGATGCCTCTTAGCCCAATGACGTGCCCACGCTCTTCAAGGCCCTCGAGGATCCATTTCTCGGTGCCGCGCTCGGCGGACACCACCTCTGGAATCAATTGGTGGTGCAACCGAGGACTCTTGATGGTGTCCAAAAGATTATATCCCCACAGGTAATTCTTCACGATGGCCTGGAATACACCTGTGACAATTCGCGAGCCGCCCGAGCCACCAATGACTAGTCCGGGCGCCCCGTCCTCCTCGACGATGATGGTGGGAGTGGTGGATGATAACGGCCTCTTGTAGGGGATGATGTAGTTATATATGGACGGTTCGAGACGATACGCGTTTGAGCGACCAGGGATGGAAAAGTCGTCCATCTCCGAGTTTAGGACGATCCCGGTTTGTGGGTCATGAACTTTGGCGCCCCAGTACAGGTTCACGGTGGTGGTGAGGGCTACGGCATTCCCGTAATTGTCCAACACGGATAGGTGCGAGGTTCCTTTGGGATCTACTGGCTCGTACGCTGGATTGTAGTGTTCCCACGAGTAGGTGGTGTCAGCGGATATGTTTGCCCGAACAGCTTCCGCGTAGGATTTGCTTTGCAGTTGGTGTATCCTCTTGGAATTGGACGCTACCACCGGGTCCGCAGGATCTCCCAGTTCGGTGCGCCCTGCGGATATCCACTTCATTATTCTGCACGAAAAAGTTAGCTTATGTCATCATGTTTGTGAAACGAGAAGAGCATACTCCACTAAATAATGGTACGATAGTGACTTATCGGGATCGCTTATGTCCAGCTTTTCAGCGATATTCAATCCCTCGATCAATACGGCCCCGCTGTAACCAACCAGTTCGATCAGAAAAGCCTCCCCCACACACCTGAAATGTCGGACCTATCAGACATACCTGCAAGGGGGTGGGCAGGTAATAACCTCCCGTCCGTGAAAGTGTGTTCTGACCGTATCCTCGACGATCGTAAAATACCTCGAAAAGTCCTCGGTAGTCAATATACCACCATGCTTGTTTGCAGCCTCAACAATTCGTTCCGCAATGCTTCCGTTATAGAATTGCTTCACTCCGGAATACACCCCACCGCGAGCATACTCCCCCTTGCCGGCAATAACTTCGAGCGTGCGTGCGTACGCCTCCCTCTTCATAAGCTCTCCAACTTGTAAGAGCTCACCGGTTTCCTGACTGAACAAAAATTCCCATTCCTCCCTATGCTGTCGAAAGAACGGCGCCTCCTTGGCCATGATTCCCGCCAGCATCGGCGGGATGTGGAAACCCCTTCTTGCCAGGTCTATCGACGGCTGCCAAATCTCTTGCCAGGGTAGCCGGCCAGACCGGGCATGTGCCGTAGCATACCCGTGGACCTCTCCGGGGATTGCTACTGCGAGACCGCCGACCCGTGCTTTCAGTGGATCACCTGAACGATAATGCACCCAGTCAGCCAGTCAGCCAGTGCTCTGGCCAAGACTCAACAATAACAGGTGGAAAGGCACTGCGGAAGGAAGAAGACAAACCACTGTACATATCCCGGGAAGCACTCCCCGGCGCTGTTTCCCTGAAATTATAAGCTTTAGATCGCCCATCACCCTCGCGTACAACCATGAACCCCCCACCGCCGATGCCGCTGGCAAAGCTGTTCACAACCCCAATGCATGCCGCGGTCCCTTACACGTACATCAGCATCGCAACGCTAACCAGAGCAAACAAAGAATAGAAGTTACCGATAGCAGCATCAATTGCATTCCCGCCCTTCTTCAAAAGCTCCACGCCAATTCTTGAGCAGGTAAGAACCTATCGCGCAAGATCAGCACACAGTCCCCCGTCAATCAAACCTCCGGACAAACGATCAGCAGAGAGGGTCCCACATCACTACTAACCGCCCCCCTCGGCGCATCCACCAGAATTCCATCATCAACTACACCCCCGAACCCCAACGCATCTTCCGTCAGCCCTTCCTCCTTGGTCCTAAACCCCAATAATCCCCCATTCCCATCACCCACTCCCCGCACTCCCCAGGACTGAAGGAAAACGCACCAATCCCCTCCTCATTCTCCCAAAAGATAACCCCGAACAAAACTCCTAGACCTAGTAAAGCTGCGGCCAGCAAGACCGTCATCCCAAACTTCATCCATGCATTCCGCTTACCCAGCCGTCTGCGACGGCGTACCAATGGTCGTGCAATTGTCGGAAGGAGGTTCCGGCGTACGGAATCATCGTCGTCGGAGTCCTGGTCATCATCGGTGTTGTAGAGGATCGATGAGCTGGAGGGGGTTGGCGAAGGCGAGTGCGGTGGGGTGTGGGAACGGGAGACAGTGGGTGAGAAGCGAACTTTGTTTGGGGGCATTGTCGGACCTTGAAATATTGGAGGGGAAGAATCTGTTTGGCGGGGAAGGAAAGAGCGAGGGAGAGAAAGAGGTGCTGCCAAGACGAATCCTACTGGGCAGGATAGGGTAGATAGCGGTAGATATCATACAGAATGATGATGCAGGTGGGGCTTGGAAGAGAACGAGGGGGAGGTGACAGAAGAACACGTGAAGTAACACTTTTTCCACTTTTTCTATGATAATATTATAACATCAAGTCATGAGGGTGTGTGTGACCGATCTCACTTTGTGCTCTTTTTGAGCACAAGATGACTCCAGATCGATTCTGTGCCTGTGATTCCCCTCATGATTCCGGTAATATGTCACGCGCCCTATCAAGAGAACATTATTGCAAAACGTGACGGTAGACTAAATTTACAAGTAGGCTATCGTAGCTTAGACCTACCGCACATCAATAAGTTACCACCAGCTTCCGATTCGGCAGCACATCGTCGCTGGAAGGCTCGTTTTGGCTCGAACCCCTCGGCATTCCACCGTTACACTGCTCCGGAAGTATCGCGTAAGGTCCTGTAATGATTATTATGATGGTCACAAATACAAGTAGTTCAGTTCCCCCACCCCGATCGTGGAAGAGCTTCCATACTTGTCATATTAGACTTGGATATGCCAATACGCACCTTCGCTCCATGAGCAGGGGTGCCGTATTGGAAAATGTAATACGGGAATTATGGTGTCGTTATTATGTAACGTCTATTCGCCTTCGTTCGGGTGTGATATTTGGTTACACTTGGGTACGGTTACGATGGACGGATAACGGTACAGTACGGGCACAGCACGAGCATACCCAGCAGAGAACAAAAGCCCCCATCACCGCCCTGTTCAGACGATCGCTTAATCTCCAACCGCCGGCACCGCACCCGTGGTGCGCTGCGCTGCGTTATGTTACGAGTACATAAACGTCTGTCCATTGCCATTTCCTAATCCAAGCCCTCTTCGTCCCATCCCCCAAACACATGATAGTAAGGAGGAGCACAAAGCAATGATAGAATATAAAAAAAACACCTCTCCTATTCCATGTTTCCCGTGATAAACAGACCACCACCAAAATATGTCCTCTTCCTTCTCAAGGAGAATAGGAGAAAAAGAAAAAGAGAATATAAAAAAAGCATTCCCCGCCCACACAACAGCCCCCGCCAGATAAGACATAATCATAACCTCATAACTTAAGCATTAGAACTCCTCATACTCCCATCCGAGCTCAGACTCCCGGCACTCTCTTTCCTGTACCCCTTCTTCCTGGAGCTTCTCCGGGCCCCCCCTCGCGGGACGTGCACCATTCCGGTTTGCACATGCACCAAGCTAGTTTCGACCGGAACGAGGGCATTTGATGTTTGTGGGGCGGGGGGCAGAACTCCGTATGTACCTCCAGAACTACTGCCCATTCTTTCCTGCGGTTGCCGTCCGACTACGTATGGGTGTGTATAGACCTTCGTTCCTTTAGCCATCCCCAATGCACTCTGAGTAACGCTCTCATCCTCCGAGTCTGAGTCTGAGTCCGAAGACGACGAGGTATCCGAATCATCGCTATCGTTGTCCTGGTATTTGCGTCTAGCGACATTCCTCGATGTTCCGGTCCCAGACTTTTTCAATGCCGAAGGCGGGTGTCTGATAACGGTCTGTCCACGAGTCATATCCGGATAATTGCCCAAGTCTGAGTCTTCTGGTTTCCAGCCTGCGGGGCGAGCAGGTTCCTGATTGTCGATAAAAGTTCCCACCGAGGTGACAGATCGGATGTCCGCTTCCCTCGTTTGCCGCTTGACGCGGCGGGGGCGGTGAATCACTGCTACATCTCCATCTCCACCACGTAACCTCCCGAACGCATCTTGAGCTTGTGCCCATAGTCCTCCAACGACGGACCTAGCACTCTTCTTTTCGGTAAGTTCCTTGGCGCGGGGTCCGCGGATGACTTCGGACTTGGTGTACGTGGTGTCGAGCTCTCCAAGAACGACCGTGCGAGCCCCCATTGTGGTGCCACCGCCACGGCGTGTGGAGCCATCTGAGAAAACCGTGATAGCGTCATCCGGGCGAGCAGCTGGTCGACGGAGCACAGAGGATTTGTAATCTTCCCAGTCGGAGTCCTTCCACATGAACCCACCCTTACGAACGAATAGCCAGAGAACCATAAGTCCGATTGATGCTCCAAGTAGACAGAAGACGACGAGCACGCCAGCAGTCATGGATTTTGGTTTGACATACGATGCTCGCGGCTCTAGGTCCCGAATTTCTAGCGCTGAAGGTGATGATTCCGGGGTCGTGAAGAAGCCGATAGCCCGTGAGAAGAGCTCATTGAAAAGTTCTGATGATGAAGAGGTAGGTTCCGAAGAGCGGGGAATGTAGTCGCCACGTTTATTGAGGATTTTAGATGGATTGCCCAAGTCTCTAGGGTTCGGATAATTCTCCAAAGAAGGCTCAAAGATAGGAAACGGACAGGGAGCCATGACTAGCTACCGCCGCGCCAGCGCAACGTGGTATAAAGAAGTAGGGGAAAAATATGCAGCAGGAAACTCGAAGTTTGTCGATAGGAGTGATGAAGAAATTCGTGAAATCGTGATGGGTCAAAATCGGCGGTTGGATAAAATGAAGGCGAGGTGTGGTTAGATTGTGTGTGAGTGAATAGTGGGTGGGAGAGGGAAAAAAAACGAGGGGGTAATTCTGCTGGATGGCTGGTGGTTGGTAGTTTGTGCCTTGGAAGGTAGGAGGCTGGGTATAGGTTTATTGTTTTTAGCCACTCGTCGCTACGGCAACCAGCAGGTCTTGGCCCATTGACGTAGCAACACCTTACCAGTCCCGGCAATTTTACTAGCAGATCGACCAACATTGTCGATGGGGGGAAGACCACTTCATCCGGCAGCGCCAATGATAGCCGGGATTAATGAGTGAAAGACTTTTTGCAAATTTGGGTTCCATATGTATCAGCCCTATTGGGCAACTACTGGATTCCTCTTAGGCATGAGTAGCCAAACCGATTTAATTGGCAGAAAACCGGCTTGCCCCTCCACTGACCTATGCCGCCGGCACGCCATAAATTTAACGGGCACATTTCAATACTTAGGAGATCATCCCGCCGTAGGAACCGCACTAGATTTTCTGTTCATTGAATATCACTCGATCCAAACCTCCACTCGAGCGGCATGTTTTCTTTCCTAGCAACGTTCCGGCAGAACTAAAGTGCTTACAGTGGGGCCCGCAGGTAAAATTTAGGGGGACAAGCAATAGACCCACCCACCACAAAGTCGATAAACATCTAGAGAACGAATGGCTTCTTAATTCTTTTCCAGAGAGGGCTCTTGAGACCCTATCTTGAATGTCTTCTATCTGAATTCGCTACACGCTTCGACGTCTCCAATTCAGGTACCTGAACCTTTCTCCAGTATTGTTCTGCCGTGAGCACTTCCGAGACGTATGTCCAGTACTTCATTTTCCGTCAGTTAAGATCTGGCGATATATATGCCGGAAAAGCTCACCTCGTGTATTTTACGAACCGTACAGTAACTACCTCCCATAATCATGCTTTCGAATAGTCGTAGATTAGCTGTTGGCAGACCTATCGCCCAAACGCACGGGATGGCACTCACCGAGCCCACAGCCATTAGAGTTTCCAACAGAGCAGTTGTACACTTGGTGGGACCAGGCTCCGATACTTGAAGCTTCACGAGCTCTAGTGCCCAGTTGGGGTTTCGCAAGGCTATGCGGTGCTTCTTGAGGAGACTCGTACTGCCAGGGAGAGTACGTACATTGGGGGAATGAATTGGAGAACTCGGCTTGGGCAGTGCCTTCCGAAGGTGCCCGATGCCATTAAGTCGAATGCAGGACCCCCGACATCTGAACAATTGAACTGGGGAGTGGGTCGTTGGGGCCAATTGGAATCTTGAAATGGTAGATGTTTGGTGTAGAAATAGTTGGGCGGTGAATTTCTACGTGGTTCTACGAAGGATGTATCTCTATGGTGATCACGCCCGGGCGCTGTTCGCTACATGACACTTCGAGCCTTGCTCGATTGGAGTACAGTCACAACCAGAGCGCGAAACCGCATTGCGGCCTTCAGTCAGTGTCCCGAAAAATCATGTACTGCATACTAGCCACTTGATTCCTGGATGCCTCTGGAATCGCCTAAGTTAGGCGGGAATAGGCGATAACTTCAATGCTATATTAAGCGCGAAATAATCAACTGTATCCTATTCCTACAAACAAATCTAAAATTATCGCAAAGTTCCTGAAACGGAGCTTCCTCACACTCCGTCACTCGGCAAGCTCTATCCCCGGTTTAGAGAGAGAATGTGATATTAATTACTAGGGACTGTATGGCGACACAAAAGTGACTTAGCTCACCAAACTGCGATAACTTCTGAAGAAGCGAGCCCCCACGGAGAATTTAGATCTTGGGTTTAGTTTCCAGCGGAACGGTCGGTAAGGGGTTAGGCCATGGATTAGGGAAGGTTTTAAAGGGGCCATTAGCGGCGATACGGAATGCTCTCAAGGTTCATTGTAGGCTAGATGAATTGGATGATGTGGACTAGTTAGCCAGTTGCTCTGCGGGGTCCATGCTGTGTTTACTGGCCTAGGGGTGAAATATATCTGAATAGTCGAACTGTCACTACTGCAGGAAGATGTCTTTAAGCATACGGTTAGGGGCTTCCTGTTCCATTCACTTCCTGAATGCAGTGGCATAGGCCTAGTGTTGTGCAATATCTCGTTTAGATGCTCCCTTCGCTTACCTCCTGGTTCGACACACTGTAGGCCAATGGGCAATTGTGGTTTATGAGGGGGTTTTATTTCCTCCGGTGAAATCTCATGTTCTAGCACATTTTCCCCCAATACTCCCGGTGCCTCATTGCGCATCGTGAGGTATTGGGCTTTAGGTAGTATTTACCTTCTATTCTATTATCATAGATAGTCTCAATCGATTGCACCGTTTTCGACCCTTTCATGATCTCACTGATGCATTTGGAGCCGGGAAATGTTACCGTGAACTAACGCCCTATTGCTTTTTTTCAACCCCACCAAGGTATATAGATATAAGCAGTCTACCATATCTTTACCAAGAAGTGTGTGAGGAATTACTGTCTACCATACAAAATGTTCATAGAGACACTAACACACATAAACCCCATGATTTCTTGCTTAACTTAACCAGGGAAATTACCAATCTCCAGCAGAGGGTAGTGAAGCTTACTCTAATACCACGGGTAAGGTTTCGTTCACAGTGGCCATTGGAGTACTCTACAACTAGTTTCCAATTCCCCCAATTCAACTCGAGAGTACCACGAATTTAGTTCTTCCCCTTAACCCCAATTTCCCCGCGCGGGAGTATCGGTTCACAGGGATCGCAATGCTGACCGGCTTCTTCCCTCGCTATATCGGTGATCCATCCCGCAACAGGCTTGAGAGCTTTGTCTCTCGCCAGCTTAGCAGCAGAGAAATGCCAACGGCAGTATTACCAAAATTTCCAACTTCATCGCTCACACTAGCCTTCGCATACTCGCTCACCCTGGTGTAAAGATCCCTGTTGGTGTACTGTACAGATCGAAGAGGTGATTCGCGACAGCGCCGAGAATCTAGATTTGCCATATTGAATGTACAAAGGAATACCACCAGATCTTGTAGCAACAACGGGTTTTCCATGACGCAGTGACTTGGATGCCTTGATGTCTTGACTTCGAATCCTTCATGCGAGGAGGGTTGCACCAACTCTTCAGTAGTCATTGCATTCAGTACTAGGATAAACATCAGGTTTGCATTCATACATTCATAAACTATCCTCTCGAAAGAAACTTATTTTCATCGCTTGGACCAACTCTCCGACCACCACATCTTTTGCAGTCACGGCATATCCCAGGAGCAATCCCATAATTTCGGTGAAATCCATCGACACACCTAGATTACCGATAGAACCATGTCCACAACTAAAATCCGTTAGCCCAAAATTCTTCAAAGGGTGGTTATTTCAAAACAAAACAGAGTTCAACGTACATCACCAACCGTGGAGGAACCCTGCCGGGACCTCCCTGATGATACGAGTATATGATTTTGGATAGGATTCAACGGCGTCCGGAATATCTTTGTTAGGGTCGAATCTCGCGATTTGAGCGATATACTCTCTTGCAGGATACAGAAGCTGGTTTCTAGGAGGCATCAATAGAAGCTGTTTGCAAGTTCAACTCACATTCCCGGCTTCTTGCCAGAAGTCTGTAGATCATGATGATAGAATCCAAACCCATATTTATTAGCACTGGGAAATAACTTGGAGGCAGGGGAATCACACCAATCAGTGCGAGCAGTAACAGGCACAACCATCGCCAATGGAACATTGTGTAAAACAAAATCGCCCACCGGATGACTGATGGAGACACCTACTTGCTTTATGCAACCTCACATACACCACGATATCTACCCTTGAGGGCTCCCAGGCCTTCCCATAGGGTCGCTCCGGGTTTGGATGTGGGGATAGTAAATTTTTTAACCTCCGGGCGAAACTTTTTGATCAACAGAATCAGCACGGACATTCGGGAGCCATCAATGATAATGACGTCTGCTCCGCCAAGAGCAAGATGGCTACCAGGTTAGAGCCAATAGTCCTTAAAATTTGATCCAATACATCCATTGAGTAAGGCCTGTTTCTCCTATCAAATATTGCTTCAGGATCTGCGACTCCTTGGAGGATGTTTTGATTTGTCTTTGTAATTTTGAAAACCTTCGGATTGAGCATAGGAGTATACCTACGGTTCAGCAATCAATACCATGCCATAGATGAGATGAAAACAAACCAATTCACCTTAACACCCAATTCAGAGCAAAATCTAGCAGAATCGCACCTTATCAATGCCACACTACCGCGCCAAGGGATTGCTGGGAAAAGCACTATTTTAGTCGGTGTATACTGAGGGCCTTGCTTGGTTTAGCCATCGTTATATCCCCCAACTCATAAGCATATTAAGAACAGCATTTCAATACCCTTGTGTAAGGTATTCTCGCATGATACCAGCCCAAACCCTCAACCAACTTTATAGCCTCTTGCGCATCTGAAATTATCATACCCGGTTTCTAAAAGCGGCGACGAGAGGCAGGTTATGGTTAGGACCAGTGTACATAGCACACTCTCGTGCCGCAGAGTCCGCCTGCTCGTCAAAATCGATAGGAATTGCCCTAGTATCTTTGAATGCACCGAAAACTGTCATCTGCACTTTTAGAGTCACATAGACAAGGTCCAATTTCTGCTAGAGAAATGCCTAAATTCCTAGGCAAATTCCCTCGAGACCAAGCATAACCCAAGTGCCCACAAGTTTAGCCTGGAATTCTAGAGGGTGGCCACCAATCGTCTTAATAGCATCTGTCTTGATGAAATCCTGCATATTCTCGCCATCTCTGACAGTGTGTTGGTTAACGCAGTAGATAATGGAGGAAACGTCATCATAGATGGAAATGCTAATCCTGACGGTCCTGTCATCAACCCTAGTGGCGGACACCCCAATATAGAGCGGCTGTATCGTCAGGTTAGCAAAAAATTTACAGAGTACGATAGCGGAAAAAATTAAAAGGGGGGGGGGCGGCGGAATTTAATGAAAAATATCAGGACAAAAAAGAAATAGCAAACAAATAAGTAGAGAAGAGGGAAAAGGAAAAAAGAGGAAGGGAACAAAAACTTACAGAAAGTGAGATACCAGCTCGGACTTTACCTCCAGTTGACACGCTGATAGACCTCCTTTCTCTCCTAAGAAGGAACGCCTTTGAAGGGGAGTGCCCGAGCACGGGAAGTCTCAGGGTCAAGCATAGTTAATGGATCTGATGGGAAAGGCCGGATAGTTGATGGAGAGGTAGATTGGCTAATAAATTCAACCCAGGAAAGAAAGGGGGAAGAAGGATATCAGAATCGTTTGGCCTCGTTAATGGTGGAGAAAGTGTTCTTGGTATAATATAAAGGATGCTTGGTGAGGAAGGAGAGACTGGTGAGGCAGAGTCACGAAGGTATCATGGGTATAATATAAGGGTACGTATAGGGGTATGTGTAATAGCCTTTCCACTACTCCTGAAAGTCACTGCCTCCCCTGTAGGACCCATCGTCATATACAAAGACTGTAGTATCGAGATATCATCGCCCTGAAGGGTCTACGAGAGGACATCTAGTCTCGCCTATTTTGTATTCCTCCTTTCTTTCTTCCATTGGTTCTGTCTGGGCGTGCTGGGGATGTATTGTTGTTCCCAGTAGGTTAAGGCTATAGGGCCGAAGGAAGAAAGAGATATGATTAGATATGTTATTGGATGATGCTGGCATCATGCTTGTTGATAGCAGTATGGTACCGCATCATACTGGTAGGGTGCATAATTGATAAGTAGATATAAGTGGACACATCGCCTATTGCACGCCAGTATTATGATAGGCTGCGGTAAATCGCTCGAGAGATCACACTTCCGAGGCACCGGAAACTGGAACCGCATCTACTATTAACTCCACCGGCATTCCCCTTCTAGTACCACTTCCCTAGCTACCGGTATTGCTGGCTCAATTCTATACCAATGCCTCCAGATTTTGCAGATGGTGTATCGAAAGTCCCCACCGTTCTCTCCCCGTTTTAGGACAAATGTAAAGTTTATCCAACTAAAATTAAACAATTCCAAGCAGCCTACTCAGACATCTATATTTGTGTGGGGGTTTCCCAAGGGAGAAGGGAGTAAAAATTTGTGCGAAATACCAAAAACCAATAATTTACCGGCAAAGAGAACAAGACCTACGTTCGGCTGCACGTTTCCCATGGTGCATCGCTCATCTTGCATAACCTAATCCTTCCAGAATCAGTAATTGCCAATTGCCGAGCCCACCATCGCCTAACCACTTGCCGCCTGCCACCAACGGCCTTATCATGGACAACACCATCGATCCCACCGACCACAACCACCATCACCACAACCACCATCACCACAACCACTACCACCACCAACATGGCCACAATCGTTGTCACACCATCAAGTAGCACGCAACCTCACTCACATCCCTCCGGTATAATGCCCTGCGCGCATTGCAGAGGTAAGAAGCCAATAGCGGACTACGCTAGGCCAGGGACAAACGAGTTGCTAAAGACATGTATCTCATGTCGCCAGGGCCGGGCCGCCGCAAGAGCCCGCGATAGGGCGAAGCGAAAGCGAAAAATTGGCAACGGTAGAGATGTGAGTTCTGCCCTCTTACTTTCTCTCAGCCGAACCAGTAACTAAAGTAAACTCAGCCTCCTCAGTCACGTAGAAAGACTGAGCATCCGTCCAGTCGCACTTCCCCTGGCACTAGCTCAAAACAAGCTGCACAGCGGCAGCATTCGTCACCATCATCACCATTATCATCGCCGCCGTTGCAACCATCACCATCTCCCCCACTGTTATCAGGCACAAACCTGCGGGCTGCTCCACCGCCCCCTACGCCCCTCTCTGCATCCTCAGATTCTAGTCGTGTTAGGACGGAAACTGTTAACTTTGCTGCAAGCTTATCACGACTGGCGGGGTTGGTATCTAGCGCTACTGAGGCGCTGGGAGACGAGCGGTTGATGGCACTCGCGGAAGAGATACATCATGACTGGAAAGTGGATGAGATGGCAACCTTTATCGATGGGTTTTTGAAAGGGGCGGCAGGGGTGAACCAAGATCGGACTTGGTGATTCCACTACGTGGCATGGGTGATGGCTTTACTTTTGTCGTTTATTCCTACTTCGGGCGTTATGAGAGCGTATTATTTGAGCTGGAACATTGTGAGACCGGCTTATTTGTGTTTCGTCTTTTCTCACTTTTTCCTTCTTTCCCCCCTTCCTCCATCTAAGCACCGAGGATAGCATCCCGAATTTCGTGCGCAATACATCATTGAATTGCTTGCCTTTGCATGCTACATTTTGCGGGAAAGGGAAGGGAGCCTTTCTGGCTATTTTGTGAACGGGCGGGCCAGTGTACCGTAGACTCCTTTATTCTATTTTATTGTGTGTTACTTAGCACAATAACTCAATTCTCGAAATACCTTTTGGTGACAAGCGCGCTCTGAAACTTATAGTGCACCAACCTCCCAATAGTACTGTAGTGGTCGTGCCACTTGGGACTGTCAGCTGTCAGTAAGCGGTGTCCCGTCCCTAAAAAACAGCTTTTTGTCATCGTCAGCAGTGTAGTGTCCCATACACACAGCCCTGTCAGCTTTTCATGACTGGTTTTTTATGTGATTTTCGCATTGAATTTTCTCTCAATAAGGTTATACATATCCAAATAATATAGTAGATGAAGCTCGCCATTTATTTTCCCTATCTACAACAAGTATGTTATTAACAATAAAGTATTAGTAGTCTACACCTCGCTCCATGTCCACATCTCTGGTCCCAGTACTCTCCACCTCAGATGCCTAAATAAGTATAGTACTATGGCTTCCATTATTGGCTTCACAGTTGGTATTCATTGTGCTGACCATTATAAAAACAGGATTGGGAAGTTAAAAAAAAAAGTTAGGAAATTTTTGTCCCAAATCCCAGTACCTAAACTTTAGTGTCAGCCCCAAAGATCTGTCCCAAGTGGTACGACCACTACAGTATAAGAGGAATATCGTGAGCCTTAGAGTAAAAATTCAGTGTCGGGAGTGTGTAGATATCATACTCGCACCATACCCAATCAACAGGGCATAAATTTCATACCAATCAACCATCACTTAGGGTTTACGTACGGATACCTCTCGTGACTTGTGCCACAGGTCACAGGAAGAAAAGCCCAAACTTTTGCACAGTTTGAAACGACACCATATTTTTTCATAGACCATCACTCGGTTGCCCCATACCCTTGGAACTTTCAAGCGCGTTCCTTATCATAGCTGGCCTTTTCTCCCCATACCCTCTCACCCTTCCTCACTTTATAGCACGACATAGAAGAGAAAACCCCGCCGAGGCTCAGAGAATTTTCCAACCTCCTTTTTTCCACTATCATCTAGCGACTAATCACACATTCTTTCTTTAATTCATTTTTTTTTTACTAAGGTCAATTTCCTAGCTACAAATATGACCAACAAAACGGAGGGGAAAACCTCTACCCCCTCTAATAGACACCCAGCCAAGTTTCATCTCCCTCGCACCCCTCTCCAAAAAGCTGCAGTGACCGTCAACTCCCTCGCCAGTTCCGGATACTTGGCTCATTTCCTCGGCATCACTCCCGAGGACATCGCTTTTGCCGGTCGCATTGTGAAGGACCTCCCTCCGAATATCAGTTCTAATAAGTACAATCTCGCATTTTCCATGTCGACCCCGTTGTCCCTCGCCTCGTCCCCGGAGTTGGAGGCGTACGCCGCCGTTCAGAACGAGGCCACGGCTGGAGCAATTCTGAAGCATGCGAATCTCGTCAAAGCAGCTAGGGAATTGGAGGCGCCAGCCCCGACTTCTAAAGGTGCAGGAGATTGTACTGAGGTTTGGGATGCGTTGGAAAAGTGTTGGGGTCAGAAGGTTGCTGAGGATGCTTGGTCTGAATACATAAATGGAAACCGAAAGGGAGGAGAAGGCAGTGGAGGTGGAAATAGCGCAGCCAGTGGAGCAAGTGAGGACCAGGGGAAAAGGCCCTGGAAGAGCGCACGCCTTGAATCGGTACCCATTGGTGGAGCGGTTAATGCGAATGGTGGGAGATCATGCCCGGGAGAGGGAACCAGAGAGAGCGCTGGTCCCGGCCCGATGTCTATTACAATTGGAGTGGTTGGCGAGAGTGGGGAAATCGAAGGCCCGGGAGAAGAACTCGAGAAACGTCCCGCCCCCGACCCAGCACCTATCTCTTCCGCCGGCAGCCTTACATCGACATACAAGAAACCAAGAACCAGTGGTCTTGAGCAGAACCTCTAGGATGGCGCACCCCACGAGGTATCCTAGTTCTGTTCATTGTGGGAGTCACCGCGAAACCTCTACGTCAATCCTGAGGTGGATCTATGGGGGGATTAGGATGATGTGTAGAGGGTCTCTTTTTTTCTTTTGATTGTATCAGTTTGTCTAGATAGAGAAGGTACCGGATAGGCTGATCAACAAATAAAACGACATTTTTTTCCCCTCATTTAAATTGTTTTTCTTCGTGCCTCCTAAGAAGGCATTTAGTCTAAAATGAGCGCCATTCCACCGGTTACAATCAATTCGTGGCGCTTTGGGGTAATGTGCGGTAAGCGGGTTTAATGCATTTCGCATCTGAAGAGATGCTCTGGGCCCAATCGAAATTCCACAACCCCAGTCGCAATGAGAAGAGCTCCGGCAATAATAGAAAGGATACATCAACGATTCCTTGGGCCAAGAAACCTTTATACTCTAGACGGGACCCAAGATATGGACTTCAAGTCAATTTCCTTGTACAATCAGAAAAATCATTCCGAGTCTTTCGAGGTATCTTCCCGCGGACCTCTGTAATCCCCTCTTAATCGCTCGTAGAAGCACGCCCAGTGCACTCTCCAGTGTGTTAGCAACCTCAGCTAATCTAGTGAAACCTACCACCGAGTATGATACTTCCCCGGCCGCTGGTGAGCTTAACAGTTCCGCATCCCTAGGAGGTGCGGGACCAGAAATGGGGGGACGAAAATGCCAGGTCATGCCTCAACCATCCGAGCTTCAGGATAGTTATTAAATAGAAGACCGATCAGCTCTTTAAGAGATTTCAGGCGAGTAGGACAATTTGGGCATCCCATCCCACGACTTTTTCCTGACAACTACTTTATTCGATATTCTAGCAGGCTGGGTAAATACCATGCGTAAACAGGGCTTAAGAGCATCGCGGGGGCAGGAACGAGTGATTTTGGGTAGCGCAGTGGAGATGTTGGCACGGGGGGGGGCTGTTCGGGGTTGCAATGACCTCCCCTATCATACCGACCAGCGCTTTGGAGATTCTACTTGAACAGTCCGGAGCATCCTTAGCCATCTCTATCCTCTTACGTCTAGATTTCCCCCCCTCTATATCACTCGTTCCTTGGTCCATCTTCTGGTTCAAATGTGCAGAGCGCGATATGGCGATGCCGAGGACGGAACATCCCCGCGCGTGATAAATTTGGTAGAGGGTGGGGAGCGAACCCGCTTAGCTACAAAATTTTAATATATTCCGTCTGATTAATACGTGCGGCATTTTCCCATCATACACTATATCCTTTCCCAGTAGGGGTATCTAGATGTCTACATCTGTATGGACGGACTCCTCACATACTGCAATTCCTGTTTTTTTTTCTACAATGAATAGTATCATTCCCCGTTGTCGGAAGTGTTGTGCGGAACGGCAATGATGGTGATGGAGGTTTCACGGAGCGACGTGGGTGCAGCGAGTGCGATACATAGGGAGTGGAGTAAACCCTGATGAGAGCGGTATGAAGAGCGAGGTGAGAAAGGGAGGAAAGGAAAGGAAACGGATAAAAAAAAAAAAAAATCGCAAGTACTTCCACGCCCCGGCTCGCAATCGTCGACGCTCAACACCAGCCACTGGGGGGACTAATCGAGTGACCTTCTATGACAGCGCATTAGTCTTCCCCCGGTAGACCGGGTAATACTGCAAAAGCGAGAGCACATTTTAATTGGACAACATCTCTCCTCTCTTTATAAAAAGCCGTGCCGACCGGGACTGGCTGGTCGCCGGGGCTCGATCATGTACAGTACACGGGATAACCGGAAAACTTGAACACCATCTTCATCAGCTATCTCTCGGACCCAACGGAAGCGCCTCCGACGAGCTAGGCCGGGCTTGGAATGGCCGTCCCCAACCCCCGGTGAGCGGTAGAATAAGCATATCGGGGGGGGGGGGGGCTATCTAACGCTGTCCCGGAGAAAGGAATTTATAATTCTCCTCCAGTACTCGAGTGGTTAGTCGCAGGATCTCGGAAACAGAATGTTTGCTAGACCTTCCTAGTGACTCGTAGGTCCACCTTTCGATCCACCCGAGTAGTCTACTAATCCTTCCGTGACCAGCTGGTCGGAGCTTAGTCACACTAGTCAGTCCCCTTACTTCCGGTATTGTGTTATTAATAATAGCTAGCGAAACCAGAGCACGAGAGATTCCTCTCGGCAGGATGACTTCATCGTAGTCTACCTCTCCCACCGGAGCCCCACATAGTCCAGTCTACATGACGAGCCCACTAGATACGAACGAGTGTAGTACAGTACTCGTAACAACCACAGCCCTATTCTCCTACCGGTGGAAAAAAGTGATCCCCGAGTACGGTACAGTACTCGCACTTCAGTGCTCGAATAGTTTAATACGGCACCTTTCGGTAAATTTAAATCACAGCATTGTGGTTATGTATACTCGGGTGCGGTTTATTCTCGCGCCACTCGAGCAGGAAATTTGATGCTGCGTGATGGTTGTCTCTTTTTTGCCATTGTGTTGCATGCTAGGAAATATTGGGGGATGGTAAAGACAATGGACTAAAGGGCGAGGCTTCGGTAGGGTCTGTGCATGTCGCCGAGGAGGAGCCACGATATTCTTATTTATATCCCCGATGTCTTGGGCTGATTGAGCGTTTGAAAACTTAATTTGGAGCTCGCTTTTCCTGCTCTGCGGACCTTGCGTAGCGCTGCGTATCCACTCGTAGAGTTCTCCTTTATTATCGTACTGTACATTGACATGGCTGGCGGGGTCTGGTAAGTTCAAGTACTGTACAGTACAGTACAGTACAGTACACGGCAGATTGGCATAGTGCTCGAGTATCGCATTGCATCATACCGTGTCGTAGGTTATGCGAACTTACCGTGCCAATCCTAAGGGTCTGTAGTCTACAGCAATTTTCCCGAGTGATAAAAGGTGAGAACGGATCGAAGGGGTAGCCTTCTCATATCACAGGATACGATAATTAGAAATCAATTCAGAAAGGTCCCTCTCCATATACCCTCGCCATCATTTTGCGCCTCCTCAGGCATCATCACGTCTTACACTTTTACAAGCTTTTTATGTGGGAGCTTTTTTCACTTTTCTCATTTCATTTTTTTTTTTTCACTTCTCGCTTGCAGCGATATGCGATTTTATTTTCTGCAAAAAACCCTCTTCCCCCCCCCCCACCTCCCCACCTCCCCACCTTCTTGGCTTTCGTTGATTACTCAAATCTTGGGCAAGAGCGTCTACCAAAAAATGAACCAATTCCCCCCCCCTCCCCCCTCCCATCCAAGGAAAATCAGAGATCGGATAAATTGGGTATGATAAAAATCAATTGCCTTAAAAGCCCTACCTACCTGTAGTCTACCGACCCCTTTTTCATCCGTCGATTTCCAGTCCGCAGCCAGTAGACTAGGAGTAAATTTAATCGAATTCGCCGACAAGATAGTGCGCGCGCACCGAGACAAATCCCCCCCCCTTTCCAAAAAAAAAAAAAAAAAAAAAAAAAAAAAAACCCCTTCAAAAACGTGATGGGGATGGTAGAATTTGGGTGTTGTCTCTGTTTTTCCCAAGTCCCACACCGACACATGGGGGAAGCGAGGCTCCGAGACATTGCCACTTGTTTGTACTAGTATCATACTCGAGTACCGGTGGTTATTACACCCATACCTCGGTCGCTGAACTCGTGCTTACCCACAGTACGAGTACCGGTACTCGTACATCGCAGCCCAACACTCCTTACCGAGCCCCCCCTCGACCACTCAGAATAAGCGGTAGACGAGGAGATGGTGGATTCATCTCAGCTATGATAAGGTGATCCAGGAACCCCACGGGTCAATCAGTAGCCGTTCTGGAAAAACAGTAGGGTACTCGTACAGGGGAGCACAAAATCGCCCTTCCCCCCCTTTTTCCTCTCGTGGTCCCTATCTCTACCTCGTGGGACAGACAGGACAGGGGCTGGAGGGGTTTCGAGTGAGCGTTGATGATCACACTATCACTTCTACTCGTAACGAGTTTTTTTTGTTTATTGTTCCAAGCCAAACCCCCGTCCAGGAGCCTTCTCCCTTTTCAGCTGGCGTTCGACGGATTGTGCCATGGTATCATGCCTCCATAGCGTCGCGGATAATAAATTTATCTTGGTGGAGGAGTGAAGGGTGAGGAGAAAGTTTCCTATTCAGACTTGGGGGAAAACCGATTTGACCACCCATAAATATTATGAAGTTGTGTGTGCTGCTCCGCTTTCAGCTGGCTGCTAAAATAAGGTTTTTTTTTCAATGCTCGCCCACCCGAGTTGAAGTTGGATAGCCGTATATGGTATTGATCGTCGGGCCAATAGAGAGTCTATGCAGGGCAACACAATTTGTAATCACTTGGAAACAACAAAAACAAGGACATTTTGTTTCTATTCGAGAATTCACGACCTGGCAAAAACCATCCAATACCTATATATATCATGGGAATATATCAATTGGAATTATTGTTTCCATTGTGGAGCATCGTTGTTTGAAGCCTCCCCATGACACTTTTGATCATGGCTAGAATAGAGGAAGGGCGTCCCGAGTCACAAGTGCTTATTTGGCTTCATTTGCTATGTGCGGTACCACTCATTTTCCATCATACTGTACCATTCTCGAATAGGACCGCATACGCTCGGCTTGGCACTTGGAGATGTCCATATCTCGGCTTGGCGATCGCTACGCTTCTGTGAGTGCCCAGCTTCAACTCGACCGCGCGAGTACTCGGGCTCTGGGTGGTGTAAATTTAGAGTGCAACTTATGCTCTTTGGCTTCGCATTGGACATTAGTGTATGCAGTGTCACCCTTCTTATGCAGCCCAATCTGTGGTCTGCAGACTTCTTTATACTAACTTCTCCCTTTGGTGTTCCCCCCCCTTTGTCTTTCTCTTGACCTTTTTGCCTCAGGACCTGCAAGTACCGTAAACTAGAGCGTTCGCGGAAGGCTACACCAAGGCTACCGGTCCAGAAGTCTCCGGCCAGAGGTTGATAGGTGGTGTAGATCATGAGAAATTGCGATTCGGGATCCGCGCCGATAGGCCGCAATGCCGGTATCATACTGTGCTCGTACTCGAGTAAGAGTACAGAACCCCACTCGTTTGATGCGGTGCCTCCTTCCGAAAATCGATATGTCCCTCAAAAAAAGGTATCATATAAAAATAATAAAAAATAAAATAAAAGATAAAAGAAAAGAAAAGAAAAAAAGATCTCCCCGAAGCGAGTCCGAGGACGGCACACTCTACCACTTTCGGCCAGACCAAGATAATCAAATTGGCATCTGGCGCAGATTTCCATCGCATGACTCGTCCGGTCCGGTTCTAAAGATCTTCAGCGGGGCTGGGGTACCGGAGTGGGAAGGAGATCGGGAACCCTGCTTTAGTAATCGTAATCTAAGGATCTGGATGATCTGATCCCCTGCCAAATACCGTGCAACGGCCGGCGGGTAGAGCACTTTTGGTGACAAGTTGTATTAATGGTCGCGGACGCCAACACAGTTGAGTAGACGAGTACTGGTAGTCCTATAACTTAGGTCTAACACTTCTGTAACTTTGTTGAATGCTTGATGTCATTACGGGTTGTGTTTTTGGTCGGCGACTCCAACATTATCTCTATTATCGCTATCATCATAGTACTGGTACCGCGCTCATTTGTAGGCTGCTCCTTAACCCTATTGGGTTACCGGTAGTTGGCTGTGTACTAGTACTCGTAGAGGCTTTTCTTATGGTACTGTACCGGCATCTTAGCAGTGGACTGGGAGAGCAAAGGAGGGAAAAGGGAAAGAAAAGGGTCAAAAAGTAAAATAGGTGGCTGAGGTGAAACAGTGGAGGAGAAGCGGCGCCACAGAGAGGAAGGGAAGAAAGATACCTTATAAAGTGCAGTTTCGACGTGCATCACACGATTGGGTGAAACATTCGATCGTCATTTGGCCCTTGAGGAGTGGAAAATTGGCTACCTGCTCTCCTTCAAAATGCACGGTCAAGGTGTCGACTAGCGAGCTGTTACCGGTAGGTGTGTATTCGCGTGTTGAGAGGGGGGAAAAGGTGAGGTAGAGGTCAAGAAAACCCGGTTTTAATATGACTTGGTTGGCTTTCCGCTGTCCGAGTATGATACGATACCGCACTGGTAGGTAGAACTGCGGTGTGGCACTAAAAAGGGTACTTGTATCAAGGTCTCCAGGGAGATATGACGGACAGACAGAGACACCCGCTACAGTAGCTAGCTTCGTGGAAACCGGGTCGCACCGCGCTGGGAAAGTAAGACATCGCGTCTCTTCCGCCATAAACCGCAGTGCGGCATTTGTGGGATATCAGACAAAATGATATTCCTTTTACTATCATACCGACACTTGAATCCACTTGCCAATACACTTGTAATACGATAACCGTCTCAATCAACTTCCGGGTCCCAGCCTCCGACAAACCTGATTCGTCGGCCCCAGCTTGCGACGAATCATCTTCTTCCCCCTCCCCCATTTATCCCTCTACATCATTTCTAGATCGGAGGATCATAAATGCGCCACAAAGGTTCCCGGTGAGGATCACTTCGCTTCACGCCCAAATCCACCCCAGGACGGAAACAGGAGGAATCCGAGCGTTCGTGAGGGACTCGGCGTGAGGAAGAGGGGGCGGGTTTTGAGACAAGGGCAAGGACAGTACTGCTCTCCGACGCTAATTTTCACACAAAAGGCTCGTCGACGAACGGAAACACCTTCCGTGCTAGCTCTTTTTTTCCCTTTTTCCCTTCCTTCCTTCCTTCCTTCCCACCCTTTCTACCACCGGTATCCTGGGCATGGATACCGGTGTGATAAGGTGGAGCACAACGTAATCTGCAGGTGGGATGGGAGGGAGGGATACGATGCTTAGTTGGGTGTGCCTCGAGGAGGTTTCTGGGGTTGTGGATATCATCGGGTTATCGCTACAGTTCGCTAGACTGATTGAACGATGCAGTCGGGAAAACCGACATTGCACTGATCACTTGGATTATTATCCCGACGATGCCGGTAGGTATTTGCTCTCACATTTTCTGCTTTTCCCCCCCTCGCTTGAGGACTACGGTTACTCGTCCTGTATGATGCGTCAAATTAGAGGACACGTTCACCAACTGAGATTTGGATATCATAATAGCAACTGTGTCCACAAGTGCCGGTGTTGCAGTACAATAGAGCATAGCCTGGTGCAGTATGTATCAAAGAAGGCAAAAACCACGCCGCATCCCTCCGTAGAAGCACCATCCGATAAAATGATTGGTGAGTCAGTCGAGTGATCTTATATGACACTCTCCGCCATGAGTTCTTTGTGCCCAAGCCGGGGTCTAAGGTGTCGGCTTCCGCAACAACAACAAGAGAAAAAGAAAAAAGAAAACACGGAGCAGGTGGGTATGATACGGTGCGCTTCGTGGGGAGCTTGGTGTGATATATGGAGGGAAGGGAGGGGGGGGGCAAAGACCCCGCTTTATTTTCCACCTTCACCTTCAACTTCACCTTGCTTTATGATACACCTCCGCTTGCCTGCCTGCTCGCTCGATTTCCCCCCTCCTCAAATTCTCAGTCTAGCTCAGCTAGGCGATAGCTCGAATATCATACCTACGGTAATTTCCCATCCCGAATGTCAGCGAGCATTGGAAAAGTGAGGTGGGATGAATGAGCGAATGCAATTATCATACCTATTCGGAAAGGACAAAAAGGTTTGTCGCGGTGCGGCTAGCTTTTTATTAACTCTTTTATGATATGGATATTACTTTTTTTTTTTTTTTAAAAGAGGAAAAAAAAAAAAAAAAACTCATTATGATACATTGATTTTTTTTTCAGTTTTCCTGCTTTTTTGCCCTCGTAGGTTTAACTTAGACCGTCACTTGGAAGGCGTAATTTATAACACCCTCCCATATGCTTTTTCCATTTGCACTTTTCCCAAATCCTGCAGCAGCATATAAGCTACCGCTATGCCGATTCAGAAATGCCAGAAGTAGAGCATCGTGAGTGCAATCGGTTTTTCATCATCATCATTATCATTCATTATTCTGAATACCCTCCTCGCCCATTGTGTGAGCGAGAACGGCAATAATAATAATAATAATAAAGGCCGCTCTTCAGCCTCAGTAAGCAGCCCATTCCGGTCACGCACTGCCATAACGGTGCTTCAAGAATGGACCCCACATCATCATCACCCTTCCTTTCTCCCAAAAATTTTTTTTTTCAAAAAGCTGAAAAGAAAAGTGAAAAAAAAATGTTCCCAAGATTATCACTATCGTTCTCACAACTATAGTCATACATGCCTCGTTGCGGGGACAATGAATTATGGAATGGGAATATAATTTACCAGAAGAGTGTAGAGACGTAATACGATAGCCGATTCAAGGACGACGAATTCGAGTCGTTTTTTATCGTACCGGGAAATTTTTCCGAACGCTGGGGCCGGTTTTTAACTCATTTGCGGGATGCGTGCATGCGTCCGTACTCTATGTACCCGGTACGTAGAGTGTACTGTACTGTACAGTACAGACGTAGGTGTAAGAAGGGCAACACGAAGGCACTCACGTTTTGTCCCCTCGTCTGGGGCGATGCGGGTATCGCGACGGGGTCGCTGGAGAATAGTACTCGTACCGGTAGGAGCGGAGAGCAGTAGACTAGGGGACGGAGCCAGCTCCTTCAGTACGAGTAACATGTCATGCGGAAACGAAGGCACCGAGCGCGGTACAGTACCGGCGCAACGTCTGTCATGGAGATCCTCTGGGGGGGACGAGAAGAGGTAAATCAGTTTGGATTATTTGGGGAAATGAAGTGGTCTGCTCGAGTTGTTTAGTTTTTCGGAAAAGGGAGGAAAAGTTAGGACGAAACTGTTTCTTTTTTTTTTTTTTTTTTTTTTTTTGCGTATGCCATGGTAAAGGATGGGATGAGGAACTGCTCAAGTAGACTATGCAGGGCCTATCAGTGCACGAAAACTGCCATCTGACCAGCGGGGTTCGGAATCCGGCCAGTTCTAACTGTACGGCAGAGCGGAAGTCTGGGGAGGTGGGCTTTCAAAATAAATTATGTGATATCGCATTTTTTTTTTTTTTGAATAATACTTCGTAATTTCACTTTGGGGGGGAGGGAGGGAGGGAGGGGAAGGGTAGTGGATGGTGGCTGCTGAGGATACCGTATCGAATCGTATCGAGAGAGGAAAAGGATTACGGAATGGGACGGACCGTTTTGGGCCAAGTTTATTTACTGCAGGTATATTTGACACAATATCTATCACCTCTACCTGGGTGAGTGAGTTCAGTTCGTAGGAATTGTCCAATGACCACATTTTTGAAACATCTTCTTCATCTACGGATTCAAGTATGATACTTTGCATCATGGTTTCTCGCTAAGATGGTTACCCTACGGTAGCTTTGACACAAGTACAGTACCGGTATCTGTATTTACCAGCGTTTTGTGCGTTGCGTGCGAGTCATGCTTTGTGGCACATGATTTGCAAAAATGGAGGCTTTCTCGTCTCGTTGTAATACCACAATTTCCTACTGTAGTCATTCAGAGTACGGTATGGTAGCCCTGAGGCACCATGGAGTCGCGCAGGGCTGGAAGGGAGAGTCTAACGAAAGGGAGAAGATATCGTACAGGTAGAAGAGTCGGAGGAGGGGAGGTGTTGAAATGGAAAAGAAAAAGAAAAAAGTGATATACAATCCCAGTCAGATTGGATAATATTATGTGATCTGCTTGTATGACGTCTTTTTTTATTTTTTTTTATTTCACCTCCACCCCATCACTTGGTGCAGTCTGCCTTAGCCTATGTGCGATTTTAGCTTGCGTATGAGTTTTTTTTTTTTTTTTTTTTTTTTGGAAGGGGAAGGGGATGAAGGGCAGGACCATTCCCTTTTTCGATTGTTCAGCCACTCTCTCACAATCATCATCACGATAGTTGCCATGGTACCGGTATGATTCCGGGGTTTTGAAGGTACGGTACTATACTCGTACTGCAACGAGTTGCCCAAGGAACAAGCAGCAAGGAAGAGACAAAATTGATTTTGTCAACGACAAGACCGAGCTGACGCACGAACACTGTAGCGTCTTCCTGTTCATCCAGCTATCATCATTTTCGTTCTAGTGTTTTACTCGTAGTTCTCACCATGTTCTGTATGACCCTGTTTGGTCTGCTCTACATCTGGTTGGTTCGGGCTGGCTTGGCCTTGCAATGCCTTTTAACTTGGCCGCATTGCCGGTATTTCCGACTCAGCGCATCACAGATTTTATTCAATTCACGTGCTTGCTAACCCATTCGTCCTCTTCACTCGACTTTGCTCGCACCGGTTACGGTATCATTTTATTTTTATCATTTTTAAATTTTATTCAGGGTGTTCTTGTGTATGATGTTTTTTTATTTTCCCGGGTTCGCGGGAAGCTCGACAACATCAGACGGAAGGGTGGACCTGGTTGGTCGGCTCTGGACTTGTTTGGGCTGACTTGGGCTGGCTGCGTCGAGTTGGGCAGCAACTTTTTTATCCCGATACGCGTGCATGCATGCAGTGCAGTACAAGTACGGTAGATCCGGTCCATTCCTTCCATCACCAGTCAACTTGTTCCTTTTCAAGGGTCTCGTGAAAAAGCAAGCAGGCGGAGGGGGAGGGGAAATTTTATTATTCGGAGGCGGTCAATAGGCGAGCGAATGGAGCAATTGCGGGCGGGAAGGAGGACAGATGCGGGAGGCAGAGTGTTGGGTTAGGAAAAAGGTGGAGTTCGCTTTGAGCTCGAATGGTTGATGCTTCGAATACAATACTGGCATCTATTGTATGGTGATGTGATGACAAGACCCGATACGACGGTTCTCCCACTTGGGGAAACATCCGAAACTACGCCCCTCCTTTGGCGAAAATCCCTGCCTTTGCACTCACTCACTCACTCACTCACTCACTCACTCACTACCACCACCACCACCACCTTGGTCTCCTTGCCACCCCCTGTTGCCTATTCCCTGTCTATCCTACCTGACCCACCTGTGATACCCATCAGACTACGGCGCCGCTTCTCTAGACCACCACCACCACCACCACAACTCCCATTCATACGCACTCACAAATTATCAAGTATCATAGAATTCATCGTTGCTATGATACCATACGAGTAACTCTCTTTAGTAAGTGCACTTTTACTTTACTCCCCATCCTCCACCGTTGTTCCCCTACCGGTACTCTAGTATCCAAAAGACGGAAGGACCCAGAGGAAAAAAAAAGGACATTCACACCGCCTTAATACTGTGCGTATTCTGTTGTACCCTGAAAAAAAAAAAAAAAAAAAAGCTGGTGTGGTGTGCGCTTTAGATTTGTTTTTTTTTTTTTTACCTACCCTTCTTTTCCCATCCATACACTTCCCCCCTAGGCTTTTCGATTAGTTTCGCACAGTCAGAGTTCCCTTAGCACCCGTCATGCTAGGGGAAATGACAAAAGAGAGGGCAAGGCACCTCCCTCGTCAGTGGTTTGGATGGATGGAATACATATAAGGAAGAGTTCGGGCCCTCCCCCTCATGAAATCATAAGGCCGGTATTTTGAAGGGTTTATTTCTTGGTCGGTTTTTTTTCTTCTTCTAATATACTTTCCTTCAATCTCCCTACCCCTACCCCCCAGTCTACAATAAATCCCTACCCATCTGCCCCTTCCTGCCCACTTTCACTTTTCATTCGCGAGAGAGAGAAAGAGAGAGAGAGAGAGAGAGAGAGAGAGAGAGAGAGAGAGAGAAAAGTAAATATTTTGGGGGCTTGGGTTTCTATGTTTGAGACGGAATTTCTATCGCACTTGGAAATAGTAGTAGGGGTTTCGTGTTTGGGGGAGACTATTCGATCTTTTTTCTGATTTTTTTTATATCCTTTTCTCTCTTCTTCTCTATCAAGGGTCTTTTTCGGGTCTTGTGGGGAATCTGAATATATACTTTGTTTTTTTCCTCGTCAGGATTCTTTCCCCAAAAAGATCATTTGACCCCCCCCTCTCCGGTGCTCCCACTGACCCCCCTTACCCACCCACATCCGGAATATATCTTTTACATATACTCTCCCTCCCTCGAGCATAAATATACCCCGCGTCACAAGTCTTGGACGCATCCTCAGCGTGATGGGAGGGCTCTCCATCTCGACAGCACTAGCTTCCCCGAGGAAACCTTCGTTATCACCGCAGCAAGTGATAGAAGAGGAAGAACCGGTACCGGTATTCTTCTTGGACGAGTCCGCGGGAATAGAGACCTCATCGCCTACACCAGCGGAAGAAGACATGGGAAATGGCATGTCCATCTCCACCTTCACATCCTCCCTGCGAGGAGCAATGAACTCGGCCGGCGCGAGCAAGCCTGTCAAGTCAGCAATCAAGAAGGACATCTGCTCAGGAGCGGGCGCAAAACTCAAGAAGTTTGTCCGCTTCCTGGACAGAGTGGAGATTGTTCCCGCAGCCCCATTCCTGATGTTCGAGGAGCCGTCCAGCAAAAAGCAAAAGACCCGCGAGTCCTTCAACGACCCAGCGATAACCGCTGGGCTCGGGCGCGCTGGCTCACCAAACCGTTCGCCGAACAGGTCTCCCAATCGATCCCCGAACAGGTCGCCCAATAGCTCGTCCAAGCATCTCCCCGCCACAAACCCCGACAATCACCTCTCCCCTCCGGAGGAGTTATACCTTTACCATCATCCCCCCTCACCACCTCCGTCATGGCGGATCCCACCTTCGTCACTTACCGGCCCGCAACCGCATGTCGTTACGCCGCCGCGTGTGCGATCCCCTTCACGACCCGGCGACGAGATAGACCTCATGGCTAGGGATAACCATAGAGATAGTGGGGTTTATATGGACTCCTCGGAGGACGAGGATGAGATTCGCCCGGTTATCGCGAGGAAGATGTGGCACGGGGAGGTGCGATTTGAGGATCAATGGGGGCGTAGGTTGATTCCTGTCGAGAGGAAGGATGCTTTCCGCTTCGATCTTTGGCCGGTCGAGGAGGATGTGGATAATGAGGTTGGGGACGGGAGTGGTTGGGTTGGCAGGTTCCGAGGAATGAGTCGGGAGTAGAGTAGAGTGGAGCTGGTTTTGATACACTGTGATTAGTGGGGGGGTGCATTATTGATGTTTTATGCTTCATCGTTGAAGTTAGTGTCCGAGGCCGAGTTAGTATATGGGTCTCTTAGTTGTACTGCGTTCCTTGCGATTTCCCTCTTCTTCTGCTGTTTAATATTTTACTTTGGGTTGGGATTTTGGCTTTTGATCTTCACCTTTCTCCCTACTCTTATAGCTCAGCATTATATGGTGTTTTAGTCTTTTTCTTTTCTTTTCTTTTCTTCTTTCTTTCTTCCTAATCTCGTCTTCATCGCATCTGGGTTATTTCCCCTCCTTTCTTACAGGAGGCTTGATTGATTTTATCAGCGGTACTTATTTCTCATGCGGTTAGTTTTGAAGTGCACACATAAACGGGTGGCGTCTTCCCTTTTTCTATGATATTTTTCCATTTTCCATTTCTTCTCATTACCCATACCAGAACCGTTTTTTTTTTTTTTTTTTCATTTCATTCTCCTACGATACGATACTCGAGTCTAGTTAGCGAAGGGCAAATTGAAAGTGGCGGATAAAAAAAGAAAACCCCCCCTTCCCCATCGTGATATGAACAGCCACAGTGGCTCGGACCGACCATCCTCGGCAGCCTTCATGTAGGTCATGTGAGCTCACTCGACCACATCCACGTTCTCAAATCATGATATCATGCCGGCAATGAGCAGCAGTCAGCCTCCCCAGCCACGCCACCAGCCAGACATGCGTGGTCAAGGGGGTGCAGTACCCACAAGTAACCTGTAGAGTACGGTAGAGCGGATCAACCAGGCTCCTTACCGTACACCACTTCCTTTCAATATCACTCGGTACGGTAGCTACTGATCATGCGTTCAAAAAAAAAGGTACCGCGGAAGCATTACCGATCCGGTGGGAAGAGTGACGAACGCGCGGGTCTCACCACCGAGAGTTATCTCATCATATCTACAAAATTAGTTTTTCTTTCAGGTATGGTAGATGGGGGGAGTGCTGAGGGATCGCGACATCCGCGTAGTTCCGTCCACGCGTACCGTATCCCTCGTTCGTCGTGTGTGCTTTGAAGCTGGATCTGGATCGGAGGCTATACAAGTGATGAGGGACAAAAGATACCGGTATATCCCTCAAGTGGCCGGGTACACTGCGACAAGAAGATTCACAAAAAAAACTTTTTTTTTCTTTTCTTATCGAGCTTCGCGTGACGGATGTATCCTACCTATCCGTCGCACCTGTAGACAGGCCTCCATGTCGCCCCCCCCCGTGGCGTACTATAGTACAATGCTCGTACCTGCAGTTGCGTGTCTTGGGTATGACATGATAGGACGGGGGAACCCGGGAGGGATTCGATTTTCCCGCGTGGATGGCAAGTCCTTGTGAACGGGTAGAGTACTGTACTAGTACTAGTACAATTTAGCATGTGTCACTGACGGTCACTCGTATTATCAAGATGCTGGCGGGGAAGCGGGTCGGATCTGATGGTCGGTGCCTGGATATGCTCGAGGGGGAATTTAGTGAATGGCCACCCATTCGATATGACAGGATGATATAATAATAATGTGAGCCAAAGTCCCTCAGCCATGTCCGGGCGGCCTGAAATTCGCAAACCAAAAGTTATTAGGTAGAGTAATTAGTGCCGTACCGTGTGAAACTGGGGACCTAAAACCACCCTTGCTTGGGCTCTTATCCAAACGCCCGAGGCGTTGTTGGGTTGTGGTTGTGGTGGCGGGAGCTATGATACTTGTGCCCCCCTTTATCACGGATCTAGCCGCCCACGTGGTCAGAGGCTTATTCGTACCCAATCAATCTGAGGAGACGCCACTACGGTGACCCATTAATTATTATCCGAACACCCCATGGTATATACTGTATCATACTCGTACTCGTACGGTATGGCTGGCCTAACTTTATGGCTTGAACTCGATAGAGACAATTTATTTACTTGTACCTACGGCTGGATTGTTCGTGATCCATCGAGAAAGAAAGAAAGACAAAAAAAAAAAGGGGGGGGGGTGTGGGCGCCAATCACTATTTTTTTTTTTTTTTTTTTTACAAACCCTTGGATACAAATCTCTGTTGGAAAAAACACATACGATACGGCACACGTAACCGCACGCTGCGAAAGCCTCCTTCCTTCCTTCCTTCCTGACTCAAGGCGCTTGTCTCGCTTATTCACCAGCCAATGAAGATCTGATACTGATATCGAAGCGATCACCCCTTCCCGCTGCGACGAGAGTGAGCATGATGCTCTGTCAAACTCGCCCCTTTCTCCCTAGGCAACGAAGGGCACGGCCGGGTAAGAGAATTGGTGTTGAGTCAGAATATTGACCGTGAGCTTCGCCACATGTGTGATACGGTAGGTAGGTGACCAGGTGGGAGTGGTTCATTGCGAATCACTCGGGAGGCGGTTCAGGGGGTGTGGAGAAAGGGAATTGGGTGTATAATACCGGAACGAAAAAGATCGGTACGATATGATATGCAACAAGTCAACCTCAACGAAAAAGAAAAGAAAAAAGTCCTCCCCGTCGAAGCGACAAAATTTGGTTGAACGGCCTGGAAGGGATGAGTTTATGGTTTTGGGTCGTTCCCCCGATGTTGCTCTTGCATATCTTGTGTGTGTGTGTGTTACGGGGAGCTGTGGAAAAAGGAAACTCATCTCCAGTGGGCATGGTGGTGATCCCAGCGTTCCCAGGGCACACGTGAAGTCAGGTCGGCGTGGTCAAGAGACCGGAAGGTCTGAAAGGTGAGAATGGTACAAGTGTGATCGATTGCGCCGGTACCCCTAGTCTGTAAAATTTGGTGGATAGGCAGCTTGAGAAAATTATTATTGGCTGCTACATTCTTCATCCCCCAGCCTAAAACACCTAGCCGTCTTGAGAGGATATTTTGATGATGATAATATCATAATGATTTTGCCCTAGGAGAGGGGGTGTTCTATCATACTCCTATTACGCCAGGGACTTTGGAGAAGTATGCACGGTGTGCCATCGTTCCGCATTTATTTAACATCTAACGGGGGAGCCACCAGTGCGCAGTAGAGTAGATACCAGCAGGTCCGTTTGCCCCCAACATTTGTGCTCTAAATTTTCGCTTTTGCGGTCAACCGTGGCTGGCCTAGGCTGACCTGTTCGGTCTTTGGGTTTTTCACACCTAGCTGTTTGGTATCACACATGGCAGCTCAGCCCAGACGGGCCTCAGTTTACTGCGATATCCGCGCCCACTTGAAGCACTGAGCGATCCTCTCCAAGAGGTTTCCTTGTGCCGACAAGGGAAGGAGAGGCGAACTTGCTCCCAAGGATGACCGATAAGCGTGCCGGCGAACTTTCTCAGGAAAAATTGTCCTAACGTCACCAAATCATGCGAGCAAGTGCTAGTGATTGAGCTATTGTCGCCGATCAGTGGTCCTCTTTTTATTTGGGGGGGGGGGAAGAAAGAAAAATTTGTGGTCCCAGGTATTCAAAACCTGCACTAGGCCGCAGCTATTCAGTCGATTATATCTCACTATTAAGACCTTGAATCACTTCGAGAAAGGAAAGAAAAACCTCTACGTTCTCCTTAGAGTCCCGAATAATCTAGGGGTCCTTCTGAATCGATATTTTAACCTGGTGGAGGGGTATAGTCATTCGAAAAATTCTAATACCTCATGTAGGTTTTGAATGGTAGGAACTATAATTATCAAAATTGCTATCGAATAGGCTCAGTGTCTCTCAGTGAGTACTATACTATACTAATACATGTGCTATATCATACGGGTACATCACAATACAACACAAGAATGTTGTGCACCGAACACACATGTGCGTAGGGATCCCGAACTTGAGAAGGATTGCACTCCTGGTGTTTTTTTTTTTAGCAACAGAGATGAATTACAGAGCAGTAGGTTACACCACCCAACGAAGCCGTACTTTCCATCTCCGTTCCACAGACTCAGGGCTGCTGTACTGTACTTGTACGAGCACTGGCATTGTACGGTACAGTAACCGAACCGAGATTGCCTTATCTGCTCGAAATCTTCCTTTGCGGTACCATGGGTATTATCAGGTAGCAATGGGTCTGCCAAGAACGCATCCGATTGCCCCCCCCCCCTCCTCATCTCTGGTGTCTATTGTATCCTGGTTATCAAAATTCTGCGGGGTTCAAATGTTCTAGAACCAATTTTTGATAAGTTAAATATCCTTTGTCAAACACCACTCAGATGAGCTTCCGGTTACACAAAGGTTGATGGTAGGCAGGAGATGCATGTTTTAGGGCTTTGTGGTGAGAGCTAGGAACCCATATTCGATGCTATCGTAGGAATTCCCGAAAAATTTCTCCCTCACAGGTTTAGCGCTCTGGCTAGGCACCCGTCACCGTGTGAATCCGAGTTTTGAGTTAAACGGAAAGGGCTTGGAGTTTTCAGCTTTACGCGACAAGGCGCAGAGGAAAAACCCGGCCCCTCACTCGGGTGTCCAGGGGAGCATAAAGCACCTTAGCAGTATGATACTCACGGTGGCAGTGGAAATATCAACCCCAAGCGCGCGATTTCAACACCCCAAATATTCTGCCCGGCAATGGCTCACACTAGTCCCGATACAATCTGTGGGGGATTGACACCCTCGCCGGATGTATATACCGTATGCTAACTGTTCTGGCATGATCAGAGGCAGGAATATAGAATGCCTTCAAGCAGCTCCCAGCTTCGCCCTCCGACAGCCCAATTACCCCGCCCTCAGTACAGCCTTTTCCACGGAGACATCGAAATGGTCGTCCCCGACGACCCAGAGGAAAGCCCCCCTGTTCACCACGACCTAGAAATAAACTTAGAAGACGCATGGATAACCCCCGATGTAGTCTCGGGGATGGTATTATTCTACCCCACTAGCTCGTACAGATCTACCTCCTGAAGACTTGCGGCCGTGACGAACAACTTCATCCTCAACTACAACAGTCCCGCCGTGCTGCCGTTTCCGAGTCGTCGAAAAGTCGGTAAAGACTCTTGGCCAGCACCCCACCGAGGGACTCATGCTGTCGGTGCTGAGCTTTTCGGCCCGGCGGTTGTGACCTATCATGAACTTTGTGGTCCCATGAAGATCCGAATGGACGAGGTAGTGGAGTGGCTTGCCAGATTATAAGGCTGGGAAGGGGGTTCGAGGTCTCAAGGACTGAAACCAAGTGGGTCGGCTTTAACAATGATACGGCGAGGTGTGCTTGGAAGTCACAGGGGTTTCTTCTCCGTGATTTGGTGTTATGATATGCTCTGATGTGGTATGCACGGTTCTGCACAGTAGATATCGGTAGATTCTTCGATGGCAGCTTTCAGTAGCTTTTGCCTTTGGCCAAACAGGACTTCATCGTTTGCGACCCCCCACACACACCTACGGCGCCAGACATGGCAAGGTAACATCTATTACCTTCGAGAAAAAACGGTAGATTTGGGTTAGGCGTCGGGAATCCAAGTCACTTGAATCCGAAGGGGCGCCACATTAGATTGTATTCAGCTTTAGGTTCTGTCAAGAGAGGTTGGGGTTCGCAGGTTAGTTTAGGACACTTCTTCACCCTCCCACCAACACTCCGCGGGGTTTCCACAAAAACAAATCCCTTCCAACAACATTACCTGGGTTAGTATCATAGGTATCATAGTTATCGTGTTCGGATAGAGGATAGGCTGGGTAGCGATATCTTCTATAATTCTCCACCGGTGCGGTTCGGGGGTGTAACCTACTTCGCCCCAAATTCCCACTCTCATCGCACAAGAATCAGCTAAGGTCACAAACACTCACTCGAACTGCACCACTGACGTTCGCTAACTCATGTCATCAGGCATGATATTCCCATTGATGAAGCGAAATAACTGGCAGATCCCGTGCCAGCACAGCACCCGACCGACATACCAACCATCCATTAAACAACCCCCTCCAAGTAAACATAAGTGCTGCGGTAAGAAATTCTTCAGGCAGTTTATGATATTCCAAACCCGCGCCCCGGCCCGATATCCATCTAATCCAACAATATAATGCGGGGTAAGGGCACTCCCCGCTCCCTCCTCCCTCAAGGGAGAAAGATAGAAAAGAAAAGAAAAAAAAGAGAAAAAAGAAAAAGAAAAAGACTCCTGACCGCGCAAATAAGCAGACCGAACAAGAACAAAATAAGCCGAAACCAAAACCAAAAGAACGGAAATTCCCAAGTTAGTAGTTATCCCCTCTCGACAACCCTAACCTCCACTTCGGTGGTCTTGATAATTCCCCCATCCGGGACCTCGATAAACAAAATCTCACTCTCCCCGTCGCCCCCAACAACCATCATCCCACCGCCCTCATCCCTATCCTTATCATCCAATCCACCCCCTCCACCCACCCCGCCGCCACCCTCAATATGATTCGTAGTGTGCTCGCGAGTATCCATGCTGCCGAGTGCGTATGGCATGTGGTGTTTGACCCGGTAGTGCGTGTGTCGGCCCAGTTTCGTCTTCATCCGCATACTGCCCGGGGTGGAGTGTGAGTAGTAAGATGACCCGAGGGGGTTTGGGAAGTGGCGTCCCATAAGAGTTCTGAAGCTCGGTATGCAGGCGGCCAAGATGATAGCGTGAAGTTCGATTATGGACCAAGTGAATGAGTTTACTATTGTCCCTGGTGGGGGGTTAGTTTAGGTAGAGGATATAGAGGGGTGGGAGGATACATGTTGGATCGTGAGACTTGAGGAGCCCGCGGAGACATAGGAGGCGGATTATGCTCGCTGTGCAAGCCCTGCATTATAGTTAGACTCTGGTGCGTCGGTTGCGGAAGAGTGACTTACAATGCTCCGAGTGAGAAGACTACACACAATCCGAGTTTCTGACGTTTCGGAAGTTGGACCCCCCAAAGCATCGGCATTGGGAGGGCGCATATCAATACATTGGTCAAAACATTCACTCCCGCATTCACAAAGTGGAAAATTCCTGTCCGGATGCAGCGGCCCTTGATCGTCTTGTCCCACAGGTACGGCACTGGGGTGCATTGAAACGTAGTCACCGTAAGGCCTGAGACCGCATGGCCAACTACTAATACCAGCGAGATGTAGCTCAGACTTCGGTAGGCTCTGCTGGGTGAGAGGCGCAGATAAAGTGCCAGTAGTGAAGCCTTGACAAAGGCTGTTGATGCGGTGTGAACTAATCCGCCGATCCAGGTCATCTAACAAACTTGTTAGTCGAATTGGCGATAACTCTATTCTAAGATAGGGAATTTGGCTCACCTTGGTGTACACTACCAACTCCTCTGAAGATATTGTTCCGACATGCCTTCCCATGCCATATTTCATTGCTAGCGCTTTGTGAGAATTGTTTCGTAGACTCTCTCTATTTGAACACTACGTACCAAAAAGGCAGGTCACAAATAACCCGATACTGCACAACTTTTGACGAGCAAAAGGATTAGTTGACTACCCTGTTCCATTTCCCACACGGCCGAGGGATATTGAAGGGGGGAGTTACTGTGGCAAGGAAAATCAACACTACAGAAAATTAGTCCAAGTTCCACCCCAACCGAGATATATTCAAACAGATAAATTAGAGTCCTACCATCATCCGTACCCAAACCCTTCACACTAAACCTCGCGTACGATCGCAAACCCACGAACAGTATAGTACATCCCAAGCACGCCGCATTCACCCCGAGCACCACCTCCCTCCGGTCTTCTGGATAATTCATCGAGTTTGGTTCATCGACCATGGCTACCAGAATCTCCCAGCAACGACGGAGGGAGAAAAAGGGGAAAGTGAAAGAAAAAAAATCCACCCTACACGGCAGCCACCCAAAGATATATGATTTCAACGCTCTCCGGAATTCCACGCCCAGCTTACGCCTATCCGAGAGAGCTAAATCCCCTGTACCGTAGTGGAGTACTGTTGTACTACTCCATAATACCTGGAAAATCTTATTTTTGACCAAGACACCATGCCGTCCCTGAAAAGAAACAAATACGGTACGTATGGTACTGCGAAGAAGATAAGGAGAACCAAGCGGTGCCTCGCTGGGATAGTATCGCCCGATTGCGGTTTGGATCCCCCTTGCTCAAACTAGGTGAGAGGTCCCACAAAACTCAATACCACCTTTTCTCCCAGGAAGGCATGATAGGGTACGAGTACTCCGGTACTCAAGTGCAGTAAGCTTGGTAGACTACCGCATCATACCGTATCATATTCCAAGAACCCCACCCAACTCACACTCCGACCCAATAAGCAAGCGGGTATGCGCCATCCATCGCTCGCCATCGAGGCACAAGATACGAGTAATGCCTGAACCTTGAACAAACGTTCTGTAGATCTTACTTATACTAGCACAGTGTCATACCCCGCGAGCGCAGAACAGTATCACGCCCATATGGGTACTTTATTCAAGAAATCCCTCGAACACAAAGTCTAGGGCGCGGAAGACACTGGTACTTGTCACATACCGGTACCGGTAGTAAAAACGATACAGGATCAGATCCACCAGTAACTTAATTCTCCACCCGGTCCTTCCATCTGTTGCAGAAAGTACAGCACAGTTATGTCTGACCCTTCTACCCCTGAGGCGAATACTCGAGTACCAGTACTATATTGCACTGAAGATTTTGACACCCATCCATCCACGAGGCATTTCCCATGTGCAACCCCGCATCGCGATTCCACCAACGGTATCTGCTTACCGCATTATCATGTCCGGTTGCGCCGCTCAGACCGTTTCTAGAAGCTTTTAGCTGACACGAAGGAGAAGCTTATCACTTTCGTCAACAGTGAGCCCTGATTGGATATCTCGCAAGCTTGGCTCTGCAAGAGCAACGTGGAATTCCCCGCCAACGAAACATCTCGCGTCAGGTGTGGGAGAAAAGCATCCTGCAGTTTGGTTCTGTAGTCTACTCGAGTACCGGTATTGTATTAGAGTACGGGTACTCGGCACCCTACTCGAGTATACGAGTAATACCGGTGTCGGGTTCACAAGGGAAGTTTACTCGAGTACCGAAGATAGGATAAATACTTTTCACGGGCGCGGTACTAGAAGGATGCTGGGAATCACCCAGATTCGCCCAAGCCCCATACCCAGTACCGCACTAGTACATCTGTAGGAGCGACAGCACCCTCAGGTAAGATCGCTCTATCGCGAGCCTTGAGAAGAGCATTCCGCCTACAGCAGCATACCTGGTCGAGGACGGCACCCCAATGGTTGCTTCGACGGAAGGCATCGGGGGTATCGAGAGATGAGCCAGCCAACCTGATCTTGGCGCCCTAATCGTATTTCGTGATTCGGAAATGTAGGGCGGAGATTGCTTTTTAAAGAAGCCAACAACGTGGGAATTCGCCGATGCCGAAAATTTCCCCCCAGTCCCTGCCCAATGGATCTTGCCAGAAGAGTGAAGGTGGCCGAGGGTGTGTATCATCTATGGTGAATGGTGTCTCAATTTCTTGCACAGACCCTCACTCGACTCCAACCACTACTCCTTATGCTTTTTTCCCCTGCCCTCATCCGGAATCCACCACATGGTATTTCATCATTTGTCTGCAGTGTGGAACTAACTGCATATCAAATTGTTCTGGAATTCTATCAAATTAGGTGCCGTGCAGCTTCTTCCTCGGAGGTTTCCGGCGCGTTCTCCCCCTCTTCTCCTCCGGGACCATCTCTCTTTCAGGTAGATACCTGTATGAGAGCGGATTGTTCGCGGGAGTTCTGTGATATACGAGTAGGTGGTAAGGAATGCAAAGGCCTATATAATACTCGAGTGTCGTATAAGCACGGTTCGAATTCAAACCAAGTCCAGGGCAAAGCAAAAACACCCTGGGTAGTGGCACTGTATTCGTACTCGCAGTGTAAAGTACGGTCCTTGGATAAAAGAGTTTCGCTCGGGTACTCGACTATTTCGGACCTCCTTAACTTAACTCGCCGTCGCCGGTTTAACAAGCACCAAGTCGCTTGGTTCTACCGTGTGGTCAAAGGGAAGTCCTAACACCCCGGCCCGGCGCGGTCCAAATAGGAGATTTGTAGCTCATGAACCGCGAACCCCAAAAATAAGCTGCGGTGCCAGTGCCAGCTCTGGAGGCGGTTCGAAAGCTGGTTTGATGGTTCGGAGGTACTGTGGTCGATAGTCTACTCGAGTACAGTGTTCAGCTTGATATGATATGATACAAGTAGGACAAGAGAGCTGCACTCACTCGCGCCCGAAATTTTTCGAGTTCACATCATCCCGCACTTTAGAACTCCAACTATCATACTCGAGTAACAGCCCCCCACCTTTCTCTTCGCCACATTGGTCTCTCAGCTGCAGATTTCGTCAAACCGGCGGCGAAATTACATTCAAAACCAAGAAGTCTCACCACGCCCTACGACGAACCCCTTTGAACGGTAGTACTACCGGTAGTACTCGTACACACCCTGCGAGTACATCTAAACCTGCGTGGTGAGACTCCCTCATATCCTCCCATGACTGTGTCATAGAAACCGAACATCATACGCCACAGTATCGGCGCGGTGCCGTACGGGCACCATTGTTCAACCCGCAGCGGGTGCCTACCGTACCCGGAAACTAAAAGATACACGTACTCGAATAAATGACTTGGTGTATCCGAACCAAGCGCGGTACTTAGAGTACCATCAGTGCCTCGCCCGCTGCTAGGATCACCATGTACTGTACTGTACCTGAGTTTTACCCCCAAGGAACGACCACCGTCAAGGCGCTGCAAATATTTGAATCCTAACATTTAGAGACACTACGGGTTGGGTATAGCGCCCACTCCGATCTCCGTCAACGGAAGGTCCAAGTCGAAAGCTATATCATATTCCCTACCGTAGCGATCCAGTGCTCAACTGCCCAGCCTTTGCCGTGGAGAAGGTTGAGCGAATACCCTGAACTTTCGGCACGGGGCCTGGTTCGGCCTTGTGGAAGGGCAACGAAGGAGGACCCACCGTAGTTTGGTTTTTAAGGGGTGATAGGAAGTTTCTTTTGTTTTTGGGTTTTCTTTTCCACGCATCCGAGTGCTATGATAGCTACTTGTACAGTACAGCGCATAGGGGGCAAATGTTTTCGTATAGTACAAGTGCCATGGGTGAAGTCTTCGCATACACTACTTTGTGACCTCACCAATTTTTAACATTTTTTTGCTGGTAAGCCACTTTGGTGTGTGCGAAGACTTCACCCATGGCACTTGTACAAGGCAGTGATTATTTTGAGAGTAAAAACCTAAATTAACTGCGAGAACTTTAGTCCTAGCACTTGTCTAGGTTTTTCCTATATGAATAAAAAAATATCGTAAAAATTCGTTAAATCCGCTGCCGGGGATCTCAAGGGAATTCAGTGTCTAAACCACAATAGGCTTAGCGGAGTAGGTTAACAGAATGACGAAAACCGGTTAATGAGATCCAGCAAACCAAGCCTCGCCTGGCTATACCCAGTTTGTATAGACACTATTCCTTCCTGGGGTGTTTTGTCTCTGATCGGGAAGATCCGAGGCTGATGGGAGATCGTGGATTTAACTTTTTAAGGTAGATATCATAAATTTGGGAAGAAGAAAAAAGAAACCCCTCTGGACGGGGAAACATCCTCAGACCTTGAGAAAATCATAAACAACTCTTGCCCAGAGAGTTGTTGCCATAAGGTGTGATACTCGCCGATCTATCTCCTCGGGTTTGGGGCAGGTACCTTTGTCATCCTCGGACAGTCTCGCTTGTGCGCACCCGGGCTTACCCGCAGCGAGCAGGGAGTACTCTATGATAAAAGGGGATAACTTTACTACGGTATGTTAAATATTACCGATGTTGGAGTAGAAACTTAAATAGTAAAAGCTCTAGTACTCATATGTTGAACTCTCCTCTCATGGACATCCACCCTCGCTCAAGCTGCATTCAGTGAGGTTGGTCCGATGTGGACAATCAATAGGCCACACTGAACTCTAACAATTACGCAACTACTATCGGCATACCGTAAAAACTCGTTAAATCCGGCATCTGGAATCAGGCTTGGCTATGGCGCAAACAAGGTGTGCATAATCATGCCAAGAGATCGAGTGATTGTCCATGATGCCGAAAAGACATTTGTTGAACATCAATCCACAATCAACACAACTATTAGTTTACAAATTCTATAACTTCATCTCCCTCTATCCCAACATCTGCCCTGTCATCAAGTGAGTCTAAATCTTCTTGCCAGTTGCCAATTTCCAGATTTTCAAATCTCTTGATATCCAACTCATGATCCAAACTACCATCAACCGGAAGTGACAAGCCTAATTTGAGAAAAAGAACTAACAATTAGGCTTGCCTTCTCAGCATGAAACTGAGCATAAGTATCTCCAACACAGTACGTTGTCATAGCTCTTCGGTCCCCAACTGTCTATTTTTCGAAATTGGCTGCTGATTCACACTCGAAGATCTTTCGATCTGTGTAGTTGTGTATTAAATCCTTAAACGGCTTGTTGATAGAGATGTCTAGGGGTTGCACCAGGCTAGTGCATCCGGCAGGAATTAGAGAAGGGGTGATGTTGTTATTTCGAAGTAGCTCAAGTATGGTGGGAGTCTTATGAGACCCCATTAAGTCAAGGGCAAAAAGACTCAGATGACCACCAAGTGTGCGAATTAAGTAATTAGTGAGGTATTTTGTAAATAAGGTATCGTTCATATATGCTGTAGCATTATACTCAATCAAAACACCGGGATGATATTGTAGTTTTTCAGCTTCCAACCTAGCTCCTGTACTATGAAAAATAATCATAGGTGGTATTCGGGAGATACCATCAGCAAAAATACAGAAAACCAAGCTGGCCTACCGCTTGTCCCATCCCGATCGGCTTTCCTTCACCCACACCATCTTTGCCCCTGCCGTATTATAGGTCTTACTCTAAAGGTATTTGAAAGGAATCGGGGTCTCGTCGAGATTGCAAATATTGGAACGTGAATAGCGACCAACCGGATGCTCGACTGCAACCTCCCAGAATTGATTACCTCTTGGCTGTGAGTTTCGCCAGTTGAAACACAACCAGTTAACAACAAGCATCTCATAATCCGAAGGTAACTTTTGTGCTTTTTTGGTGATACTGAGAAGGCTAATTCAATGGCGACCAAGAAACCCCTGAAATTACCCGTTACTGAATCTGAAGAGCTCTGAACTAGCGTTTGGATAAGTCTCTTGAAATAAGAATTGAGACTGAATTTGAAACCACCCCTGCCTCACAGTTCGCCCTGCTTCCCTTCGCTCTATAAACTGACCATATAACAGATCCTCTAATTGTGGCCATAGTACCTGCTACGAAACTCTGATACTTTCTTCTTTTCTTTTTTCTGAGTTTCTTCCTACTCCCTCAATTCGATTTTTTGTTCGTACCCAGTTGCTGATTGTGGTTCGTGGAATTTGATAGAAGTCGGCAGCTTCTTGTTGTGTGGGATGGCAATACATTTCCAGCTGGGCAAGTGGAATGGAATGATGAGCCAGGAACGTAAGTACTCGCAGTTTTTGATTTTGGCTATAGCTTCGTTCTGGATGCTGAATTGGCTTTAAATTGTAAGAACGTAGAGTTTGTTCCTTGATTGGCTTTGCGTTTGGCCCCCGCTGGCATTTTGGTATTTGAATTGGACTCATGTCTTCTATCAGGTAATTGGTCTCTCTGTTCTCAGTTCTAAACATTCTACGTACTACACTTTATCTTCCCTTTACTTCTCTATACATTCTTGTCTCATGCTGACTTGAACTCAACAATTGTCTCTGATATTGAGTAAATAATATCATGACTCTATATTTTACAATTATAAAACCTATAGTCATTGTCAAACTCTATTCACCAATAGGCAAATATGAGATACTCATTGAACTCTAATAATAAGAAAATGAACACGGGTGAGTTGACTCATGCTCTATTTGATATAGTCTGTGCAAGTTTCTAATCTTGGCATCACTCCCGGTCACTCAATCTCTTGGCATGATCACTCATACCCAATTTGCACCATAGCCAAGCCCAATTCCAGATGCCGGATTTAACGAGTTTTTACGGTAGTAGGATAGTGGAATGGAGAAAGTTTGTGGGAGCTTTTGTCCGGGCCACCCATGTGCTTCCTGAGTAAGATGCCACTAATTATGGATAGCCCCTCCTTATAATTATAACCAGAACGCTAGGATTCAGAAATTTGCAGTCAAGGCATTTTGATCATCCAGCGGTAGACCTGTTTACAAATCTTTCCTTCCGCTACACAACTTCCTTGCTATCAGCCAATGGCCACCTCCAATACCAGCATTTCCGCAAAGACAGAAGTTTCGCTTTCATCCCTCGGCGCATACACTAAGAGATATTGGGACTGCGACAGCATGCTCCCGCTCAATAGATACCTTTCTCCCACCCACTATATATAATCTCCGCACAGTCAGCCGGCGATAGCACGGCATAAAAAGGTCCATCGCTTTCACGGAAATGGGCGATTCCTCTCCGGGCCAACTCTGCGACCCTATGTGGGGTGGGTATACCCCGATGAAAGAACCACGCTTCCAAGATGCCCAAATCGGAAGCTTGAAAGTGTGTGGAATTGAGTGCTTTCCGATTTTTGGGTGATCGCCTGACCCGGGGGAATGTCCATTAGTACCCCAGTCGAGGTGTGGTCGTAAGTTATTTGGTGAGGCTCATCTTTTCTCGCCTGGAAGGAAGAAAGATATTTGCGGAGCCACCCACGGACATCGTGGGGGAAAACCCCCTGGTCCCGCAGATAGATAGACTTGATAATCACGCCGGATTATGAGAGTGACAAGAGCCAAAATCACGGCAGATGCTGTGAGGGATATGTCTTTTTCAGCCAGCCAGTAACACTCCTACAAACCCCACAAAAAAATGTAGCACCGTTAAGGTAAAGCACATAAGGTTTGTTTCCACCAAGTCTAGACAGGGGGGCCTACCGTTGTAGGGCGGTTTTCGCTCGCGGCCTGGTGAGTAGTTGATGGGGGGTCCTTTTTCCGTGATCCAGTTATTAACAGTTCAAAATGGCAGCTGTTATCATCCTGGAATAATTCTTGGAGGTACAGGTGATGCCAGCCCCAGGTCAGCAGCTGGATAACGAGTATATAGCCAGGTGGTCTCTCCCTCCTCGGCTTCCGATAGGCTAGAAATGTCTTCAACGATTTCTTCAATGAGTTTCTTGGAGAAGATTGGGACCACCGGCCGAAAAAGGTGCGGACCATGCCCTGTCCACCAAGGGAGCAAATGACTATATCAGAAAATCTTGGGAAATGTAAGCCCACCTCACTATATTCCCTATATATTCAATTTCTGACAACTAAATACCCGGTTTCATGGTCTAGCAGGGGAGAATCCACATCTGGCCTTGGGGAAATTTAATGCAAGAAACATATGCGCATTTCTTTCCTGGAAGGCGAGGCAAATCGTGGTGTCACCAGGTTCCATTGCGGGGTCCACCACCTTCACGTGCAGTACTTTAAGAGAATCCAATAGCTATTATCGGAACTTCGATTGGCCCACCCGGGGCTGCTTAGCGATTTGAAAGGGGAAAATTCTGATGCCACAGTTCAGGGTGTAAGTGTTCACCTACAAGATCCATGTACAGGGTGAGCAATACCGATCACAGTGCTAGTACATTAAGGAGATGGACAGCCAAGGTGTCAGCAAACCCCCGGGAAAAACCAGTTTGCACCTCAGTTGATCTGTAATGCCTCGCGTAAAGGGTCCACCAATCCAAGTTCCAGGAACCCACAACTAAAGAATGCAGGATATGAACTTGCATGTGGTTAAGAATACGACCCGTCGAACCTCCTCAGGTCATGTAGAGAAGCAATCGGCTTACCACCAAAATGTCCAACAAGGATAGCTCGCTCGTCACTGCCATAGAAATCCACCGCTAATGCAGTGATGTGTCCATTGTAGGTTCCATTGCGGATATCCATGATAGGCTCATTAACAACGGTGGAGTATTTGTCAAATTCAGCAACATTGGTCCTTAAAGAATGCAGGTTCTTCCAACATCCTGGTCAGCAATTGCCGAAGAGAATCCTTCTCGAAGCAGAATTCAAAGTTCTGGTCAAGTGAAGGAACAAATGGAACGGGCTTCTGGCTGCGCCGCAGACATAGAAGGAAATGCTGCATATCTGGTGAATTGATGAGTTGAGCGCTGGCTGTCGGATAATGGGCTAGAGTCTTGCCGGGAGTAGCAAAAGGATCATCCAGATCGGCTTAATTTTGAAGCAAGGACGCCACGCCCCCAATGGAGGTGGAATGTTCTTCAATACATTGATTGAAGTCCCCAGTAAGCTGTTATAAAGTGGGATATATTCAGCGAGACTCAAGCCTAACATACGTGAGTTCAACCAAGCGACAGGTGACCTTAGCATAGGTCATTTCTATGAGATCAATCGTCCGCCTTAGAACTTTGACCTAACCAAGTCTTTTGGAAATAAGGATTCAGGTTTAAATGATATAATCATATTACTTCTAAAGCTCAACGAGACGATTGGCTTTGCCGATTGAGAAAATTGTGTGATTTAGCTCAGGTCTATATAATAGGCGGTTAATTGGAAATACTCAAGTAACAAATCCCCGTTAATACTCACTAGAGTCTGATACGAGAGGTAGCCAGCTTGTGGGTAGGCTAACTTATCTCCGACAAGACCTTACTAACATTACCAGCTACACCCCCATAGGTCTTCCAGCCCCTACTACCTACCCCCTGTGCTTCGCTGACCACCTTCTTCGCCTAGAATACAATATTTATTATTAGAATGCGCCTGATTCTATCACTGGCCCTGATAAATAAACTTACATTTGTGATAGTACATGCTTCTTTTGCCGTCATTATTCTGGCACCGAAAAAAACGCCATTTTCAAAAGGGACCGGAGGGTACTTAGCTTCTGAGACCAAACTCCGGTCAAATAAGGAACTGTATCTTCCGCCCCACCAAATCCGGTGCTGCCTATAAGAGCATTGCTACTGCATCTCCTGATGCATACCTGCACCGGAAGGATCAGTTGATGGAAATCTTCAAGGCAGTAGGGACCGCCACCTATCCCTCCAGTCCGCTGCAGAATTACCAGGAAAGTTAGGTTGGCGTCGGCAATACTGATTCCTTGTTGAATAGTATTGATAGAAGGGGGCTCAAAGGAGACATGTTTCAACCCGATGGCCTCAACATACTCATTAGCAACCTCGATCGGCAGTACAGGACCGCTAATAGGCAACTATTCAACCGGAAGACCTGTGGAACGTAGCTGCTGGAGAAATAGGATCTGCCGTCCCATAGCTCGGGAGTTCACATCGATACGATTGACCACGATACTAGCACCAGGAATCATATTCTGTTCGATCTTCTGAAGAGCTGCAGTAAGACACTTGGCATTGTAATAACCACTACCTGGTAATTTGCATCAGCACGGAGTGGGCAAGATTTGAGGAAATGTATTAGCTTACAGGCAAATTCAACCTGATACCAGGAATTCATAGTGGCCAGAACAACGTCCCACAGGACAGCCAATACAAGGAGTCATCCCAACAACCAGTACAGGCAGCTGTCCAAGCAATCCGGAAAATTCGTTATCAACGAAAGTTTCTCGCTACTGTGCTCGTACCAGTTTGGGCCAGGTTCATTTAGCCAGTTAACTGCATATATGACTGCGTGCTCGGAATCTCTAATGAATAGCTCAAGTTTGTATCCCACCTTATTGTACCTTCAAAAGCTCCCACGGTGATTATGCGTACACCAGTGCCATCCCCATTGCGGTGGGTCAGAACACTAAACCCGGAAATGCCTCCAAGGCCAAAGTCAAGGATCTGGATTGTCGCGGAGGAGATCGTCGCGGCTTCACCGTGAACTGGCTGCTGAGTGATTTTATTCATGTATTTGGAAATGATTGATTCATCGCCCGAACCATCGTAGATGTCTTGACCGGTGGCGGTGTTGAAAGCAGGAATTGCAAGGTCCTGCTAGGTGAAAGCTCCTGTCTCTTTATGGTCGTCCAAAATGATACCCGTTGCAGATTCGAGGTATGGAGAGTGGGACGGCCGAATTAGGCAGGAAACAGTTTGTGTGATGAACCTTCCTCTCTGCAAAAGGAAGACGTTTCTGGTCAAATCCAGTTAGCCCTTTATCCTTCCTCAGGCAAAGATTAAGGCTGTAAAGAAATTGGGGAGGACCAGTTGGGACAACGCTCCTCGAACCATTAATTAAGGGATGTGGATATGCATATCCTTAGCCTAATGCGATATAAACGCCGTGCCAGAGCTGTGCTGGGGGCAGGTCCCATACCAACAGCATGGGCGATGGGTAGTCTTATAGGATGCTAGGAGCTAGTGAAGTACAGGGACAGGTCTGCTGGGAATGGCAATCAAGCAGAAAAGGACGGTGAGAGTACGGAATGCGACACGATGGAACGAATCCCAAGTCAATGCAGATGCAATGGCTGTCGCGGTAACGATACCCGAAGAATGGGCAGCTGTACTTACAAGCCCTTCTCGGAGTTCCCTGGGCTCTTTGGCGAGGATTTTGCAAGTTGCATAATGATGCGACGGTTGAGCCAGCCCAATCAAGGGGAAGGACACAGGAGGAAACTAGATAGGTAAGATCAAAGGTAGATTCCCCTTCTTGTAGCTATCTCATAAGATCAAGTCCCTTGAAATACACCTTGCCCCCACAAAAAATCTCGAAAAATTGACCAAAGTAGCCGGGCACAATACACCAAATAATTTTCAACGAATCCGCTATAAACGCTGAAGATTTCTCGAAGCTCGTTAAAGTATCCCCCAACGTCCCGCCGTTCCCGGAAAACTGCATAAACACTAGCGGTTTGTTCAGCAGCGGCGCAAAACAAAGCAGACTCATATGCCTTGGTAGGTCTGTTAGCCGCTTGGTAAGCACCATAGTCGGATTTGATCACATCCTATCGCTCAGCCGGAGTACCAGGCAACTAAGCAGCCATCACATGAACTTCATTACCCCGCAGAAACCGGCCTTGGAATTCAGTCAGAACAAGCCATAAAACATCCTCTTAGGTTCCCTGTGCATCATCCACTTCCTCCAGAATTTGTTGTCACCAATGCCAAAAACCGGGAAAGGAGCTCACAGACCGATGATGTCTCCTTGCCGAGAGCATATTCATCAGTCGCGGGTGGCAATTGAGACGCAAACTGCTGGCGAAGCTCAGTTGTATGATAATGAAGGGTGCCCAAGATAAGGAGGTCACACTCAAGTGGTTTGTAATTGAGTATGAGAGGGTGGAGAGGCGATGTATAATGAGGTGTGAAAACCCCACTGGTGGTTCCTGGTGTACCGTACATGACGAAGATTGCCTGGCAGAAGGGGATTGGTTGTGTTCGAGATTCTTTATAATCAGTAAACGGAACAACTCACGATGAATTGAGTAGGGAGTAGGGAGCTCAGGATTCAGTAGACAGCGGGGCAAGATGGAAGCAGTGCCGGGGGAGGCAGAAAGGTTCCGCGGGAAACTTGTGGTTAGGATGAGTGGGTTTCCGCCAGACGTGTTACTATTCCGTAGGAAGGGAGTGAGCCGGGTAAGGGCAAACTTGGAAAAAACGAGGAAGAAAAATTCAGAATGTATATGATACAAGTACTCGAGTACAGTGCCTAAAAAAGTCCTGGTAGCAAATTTGTCTGTCCCAAATAGTATCAGTAATAGTACTCGTACAGCCCTGTGCTTAACCAATCGAGGGGAAAAAGTTGAAATGGGGTGGGTTTCACACATCCCAGTTGCGCCTTCCGGCTTTATTTTCCTACGTAAGAAAGCTTTGGAGAAAGTAAGCGGAAATAGTGTATCACCAAATATGTGTGCGCACAATCGCGTAGAGCAGTACCGTACTTGCTAAGAGAGCAGGCGTCTGAATTGTGTGTACGGAGGTACTGTACAGCCATAAAATTTGTACGCTTCACAGCACAATATCTTGCTCGGGGGTTTATGGGACACCTTGTATATTATGAAAGGAACATTTTAACAACAGAAAAAAAATGCAAAAAAGGAAGATAAAACCAAAGGCCCAATGAGCATGACCGGATTACAGCGGCCTAAACATAGCATTTAGGAGGGGAGGGGGTCAATTGTATAAGAAAGACAGCCCGTTAAAGCAAACAGAGCACAAAAGGGGGGGTTCACAAACAAACATATCTCATCTAAGAATCACCAAACCAGCCTCTAAGTACCGAAAACAAAAAAAACAAAACGAGAAAAACAAGAACACAAGACAAAATAAAAAAGGAGTTGGAGTGCAAAATATTGCTTGTTTGTTCGTGGTTGTGAGTGCCGGGGGGAGGGGGGAAGAGGCGTGCTTTGCTGTGGGGTGCGGGGTTTACGGAGGTACCGCACCTAAGTTTTGTATGTTACACTAATAGTGATTGTGGTGTCTGCCACCTGCGTAACATACAAAACTTAGGAGCTGTACCTCCGTAGTGATACTTCCAATCACACCTACTCGAGTATTGGTTTTCATGTACATTACAGTACTGTAATAGTTGTAGCGTTTATATAGGATATAACTACCGTTGTGGGAATTATTCGACAACTTCCCGTTTTGGACGGTGGATTGACCGGGCACACTTGTGCTAAAGAAATGCCACTTGTGACCTGCTTGCTATCCCTTCGAGAGGTGAAACAACGAAATTCAGTGCAGCCACAAAATTGCACCATACTCACGTATGACAGACAGGGGTTCATATTACTAAATAAATAGAGCAATATAAAGAAAAACACCATTATGACTGTCCAATACCATGAAATAAAGGAAAACATGAGTGACAAAGAACAACATGACAGCGCTGGCACTGAAAGCTAGACTGATGAATTTGGACATCTGGTCCTCCCTGCTTGTGCCTCCACCGACACCATAAGCACCATCCCCAAGTGACCTTTACAGTATGTACTCAGATATGCCCTCCTTGTAGTGTGCCAAACCTCCCAACTGGCTTAGGCTCCTGGGAGTTTTTTGTAAGATAAGATAGGCGCACAGGATCGCGAAGGCAAAATTGCTGGTTTTGCTGGTAAAGAAACTTAAATTTAGGCCTATTGGATGTAGGGGTTGAGAAAGTTGAGCTGAGAGAAGTCTGAGCTGTAGTCAACAGAGAGGTTACAAGAGAGGAGTGGAAGTCATGGTAAGATATTTGTGAACCATTGGTACGGGCAAGGCAGTAGCTATTAATTATAGCTGTATTGAGTAACCAGTAGAAGAAAGGCTGCCAATTGCATCGAGCAATACTGTTAGGAATACCAGAACCCGATACCTAGGAATCACTCTAAGTAGGGTAACCCCACTTGGAATCAGAATCTCTGGTCTCCAACACCCCCCCTCCGGCTCCCTTACGGGGCCCGGGCATCATTATATATATTAATCTCAGTTGCGTCCTGTGACTATATTACCACAGAATTGAAGGTGTTAGAATAACACCATATACCTCCTCGCCGTCCGTCTGACCGGATCCTGTTCGCAGGATATATGAGAGAGGACCTTCGGCTAGGCCTGGGAAGTAGAACAGAGTAATTCCGTCAACTACTCAGAGGGTTACTTGGCTTCAAAGACATGACACCTTTGGCATGGGCCGTAGGTAACAGGACGATTTCGCCCAAAGAGATGGTATCAAATGGTAAAGGATCTCTACTAGAGACCAATACATTTACATCTACCAGAAGAGTCTAGAACTCTAAAGGACACTACCAAAGAAGCCAACAAACTTCATGGAGTGTTGCAACTGGATTTCAGAATACGTTGTAGCCATGGGGTAATTCTCAATACTACAATGGTTACTGAAACCTACTACCCAGAGAGCAACCAAGGGTTGCTGACCAAGGGATTAATTACCAGCCTAGTGGAGTGGCTTCCTGTGAGTTAACAGGAAGTCATTCAAAGAAAATCTATCGATTGAGTATGGAGTTACAAAGGATCGGAGTCAGACGACCTACGATGGTTGTAATGATGACCACCTTTGCTGATATAGCCATAGATAAAACTGATCATTTTATCAATGGCAAAGACAATTGGAGTCAACTCAGTTCGACTTAAGAACTAGGCCATAAGTCTAAAGACTCTGCTAATCGGGATATTACTATTGGGGATAGCACGTTTTCTAAGAAGAAATATCATAATTATCGAAGAGGGTGTGATGGTTTTCAGAGTCTACAGGTGTTTGTACCTTGGAAGAAAACTCGACGTTGCGAATTACGATTGAAGAAGTACATAGTTGTATGATAAATAGATGTAGTCCGTGAACACTCAGACGCGGAATATAAATATCGAAGTGCCTCCCAAGCTTTAGACATCATCAAGTAATGGAGAAGAGACCTTAATAATATAATATTGTTTTTACGATTCTACCCTACTTTATCTATTTTACTTCGCTCCTAGTAGTCATAAATGAAACGAGTAAAGTCCCAGACTTCCTAGACAATCTCCGTCTACAAAAACAAATCTCGATTGGTCTAGCTAACCTTGAAGTCTATCAAGTTGTCTCCACCTAACAAATACACTGTGTGGAATAATATGATCGCAGTTGATCAGCTATATCCACACTGACCATATATTGGTTATAGTCATCGTCAATCTTAGGAATTGGAAGAAGCTTCCGGTGCTGATTTTCGCCAAAAGGTCTTTGAGCAGCCATAGCATTTGTACTTGTTTCCCTAGGCTTCTAGCGCATTTTTTCAACCTATGCACTGGAGTCAAGGTTATGAACGGTAGAAATAAGATGAATGGTACTATTATCTTGCCATAAAAATACCATAACAGGTGGAATGCCTCATTGAGATTGTTGCTCTCCTTTTGTCTTCTTTGGTGTATCCCGTACTTCACGAACTACCACTCCAGTTGTGAAGTTCCATTCTAGTAGACCTGCTGCCTTATCCTTACTAACATATAAAATATTAGGGAAGTCTTTACTACTAGTCCGAACAGTCCCACATGCCTCTATCCCATAGTCTAGCAGCCGTACAAATAGACAAATATTCGAGAAGTAGTTGTCCATATACACTGTCAAAAAGTGTGACCGGTAAGGCAGCTTAACAAGCATTTGAAGAACAGCAGAGGAAGTAGTTGAAAGTCGATAGGGTTTCTTTTGCTGAACTAAGGTGGCAAAGCCTTCTACTCAAGAGGTAAACTTCTAATCATAGGTATAGCCAGCATTACATAATACAAGGACTTTATAGCCAAGACCAATTGGCTTATTTGGCATTTTAATTGTACGCACTGATCATCCGATAAACCGAATCATCATCTCATCAATAGCGATATTGGTAGAAGAAACAAAGTATTCCTTAGCCCAGTTTCGAATACTACTATTCAACGGTTCTAGCTTTTTCCACCACTACTTGTGTGGGATTGGCAACTCGCTTGGCTCTGAGATGTGGAAGTACCGCTTCAGCTGTTGATATCTTGTGTAACTCGTACACATCATTGGCTCTGGGAGAACACCATTTATTCACCACCAGAACAGATTTGGGCTTGCTGCTTTTGATAGACCTATGTAGATCAAAATTGCGAAAAAGACTAGGAGCTCAGAGGCGCAAGTTGGATACTATTTGCGGATAAATGGATGACTTAAACTAGCCATTCCTGCCTCATGTAAAGCAGCATACAAATTAGTATGCTTTACAAGAAGGCTGACCTGCTCATGGGAAAAAAACAAAGAGAATAGCTTGTAAGAGTCACTACAGCCAGCGGCTAAACTGATTGCTTGAGCTTTGTGTGGTGGAAATATTCCCTGAAAGGGAATATGTAGTGGTGGAGCTAGAAGCTGTTTGATCTTCTCAACTGCAGGGTTGTTTTCACTACTACTGGTAGTGGAAGGCTGCTTTTCCTTTCTCGTAACTGATTTAGCCTTAAAGTTGCTAGGCCCTGTCTTGCGTTCTCCCTGCTCATCGTTGTATTTGTTGTTTTCGTCTTGATTACCTCCCTCTGCCAGCCCTTTTACTCAACTAGCCCTCCTTCCTCTTTTCCATTATACGTTACTTCTCTCCTGCAGGTTCTCCATATCATCATTCTCCTCATTTATACTTCTTATACTACTCTCTCCCGCTTCTGGAAAGCTGTTTTCTGTATTCAGTAGATGGAGTGGTTGAGTCTGTGATCTTGTACAATGCTTGGAAACTGCTGTTCACCTTAGCAGAGCCATATTTCCCAGCCATGATTCCACTACTTTGCACTTTTTATTAGCCATTAACCTTCCTTTAAGGATAACATTTCCTATACCTTTTTTGTTTTGCAACTGTGGTATCTTTTGCTGCTTGTTGAACATGTCTAAGTAAAATTTTCACCTTAGTTTACACTCAGCTGATATTGCTAACTGATTATTAAGCTCCTGACTTAGACACTTCTATTGCGCAATTTTGTGGCTGCACCGAATTTCAATGTTTCACCTCTCTAAGGGATACTGGAAGGTAGTAATGATGGAATTGACTCCGGATAGACCAGGAGTAATGTTGTTGAGTTGGCAAGAGCAAATCAGAGATAAAGAAAGGCTTAATGGAAATGGAGTAAAGGTTGGATTGGGTGCTATAAAGAAGATACTATGGTGTATGAGTCTAGCTAGAAAAACATAAAGATGATGGAGGTCTGGTACTGTGCAGGGAAATAGGCCATTGTATAGGCGCCGCAATGTCACAGCTATTAGCCAAACTGCTGTTATGAGAAAGACCGGGTCAGCTGCTAATAGGAAAACTGAGATGTGTTCGATATTCGATGTATATGACAAGTGTTCGCAAAGGAGTCTCAGGTGATGCCGTGAGGCGTACAAGTGTGTATTACAGTGCAAGGAATGCAGCTCAGACTAGATACAGTTTTGTGATAATCCGTACAGTGGGTTCACACAATACCAGTCACTGCAATACGGTCTAGTCAATAACCCTGCTCACACTCACAAGTGTTCCCTAACCTAACATAACACGATGAGGTTACTCCATCAAAAGGCACTCATCATACGGAAAATTCTGTGTGACCAGCCCTCCACTAACATGGGACACATCCTACTAGTGAAAATACCATACGAGTACAACTACCTAAGACTATCCTATCAAATTGCCCTTACTTATACCATACCTGTGTCATACTGGGAAGTACACTTTCCACTAACTGAACAGTATGGTGACCAAGCCTAATTCCTGGTGGGTTTTTCCAAATAAATTGCACTCTTGAATTGGGTAATAGATGGAAAACAGTCTAAGGCAATGTCAGGTAATCCCCAGAAGAAGAAAAAGAGAAAAAGGATAAATAGTGGTTGTATTATGAGTGGAGTGTCTTATCTATCTACAGTAAACCCTCACATACTTCCAGTCTTGTGTAAGAACAGGTTTGGTACTATGAGGATTACCTCTGCAACTTCTAACCCTCCAATAATTCCTATTTCTAGGAAATTGATCCATTATAATTCCAGAAATTAGGGCTAAAATTGTGGATGAGTCTATGGTTCAGGCCACTATCTTGTCCTATTTTTGGGTTCCTGAGTAGGAATATGCATTGTGGGATTTTGAATAGAGGAGGTTTGATTTTTTCATCAGTTTTTCCATGGTTCATACATAAATGTATAGTTACTTGTTCAATCACTTATTATTAGGCGGAGACAACCTGATAGACTTCAGAGTTGTCTAAGCCAATCAAGATTCGTTTCTGTAGATAGAGATTGTCTAGGAAGGCTCAGATTTTACACATTTTGTTTATAACTACTAAGAGTGAAGTAAGGTGGATAAAGTAAAGTAGAATTGTAAAGACAATATTATATTACTAAGGTCTCTTCTCTGTTACTGGATGATGTCTAAAGGCTTGGAAGGTACTTCAATATTTATATTCTGCATCTGAGTGTTTACAGATTACATCTATCTATTATACAACTATGTACCTCTCTGATTGTAGCTCGCCATGTTGAGTATTCTTCAAAGGTGTGAATACTTGGAGATCCTGAAAATCACTACACCCTCTTTGGTAATTTCAATATAACTATCTAGGGTTCATGCTATTCCCAATAGTCATTATCTGATCATCAGAGTCTTTAGACTTATGGCTTAGTTCTCAAGTCGAACTGAGTTGGCCCCAATAGTCTTCTTCATTGATGAAATGATCAGTTTCATCTGTAGGTTGTATCTGCAACGATAGTCGTAATCACAACCTTTCTAAGTCATCTGACTTTAAACCTTCATTACTCCTTACTGAACTAAAAGATATCTTCCGGAGAACTTCTTACTAATTTGCAGAAAGCTATTCTACCAGAGTGATAGATAATCCCTCGGTCGGTAACCCTTAGTTGCTCTGTGTAACAGGGTTTCAATCGCCGTTCTAGTATTGAGAGTCATCTTGCAGCTACAATGTGTTCTGAAACTTGGTTGTAATACTCCATGAAGTCCATTGGCTTCTATGGTAGTATTCCTAGCACTTCTAAACTCTTCTGGTTATTGTAGGGTGGGTGCGAATGTATTATTTTCTCATTGAGATCCTTTATAATTCGATATCATCTCTTCGTGTGAAAACGTTCCATTATCTATGGCCCATGCCAATAACATCACACCTTTGAAACCTAGTAACTCTCTGAGTAGTTGATGGATTTACTCTGTTCTACTTCTCAGACCTAGCTAAAGGTCCCTTCTTATATATACTGTGAACAGGATCCGGTCGGACAAATAGCTGCAATGTATATAATGTTACTCAGTCCCCTTCAATTCTGTGGTATTATAGTCACAGGATGCAACTGAAATTGATATATATGACAATGTGTAGGCCCCATAAGTAGGACTGAGAGAGGTGTTAGAGACTAGAGTTTCTGATTCCAAGTGGGGTTACCCTACTTAAGGCAATTCCTAGGTATCAGATCCTGGTATTTCTAACACTTATATCAACTACACCATATTCTATCACCTAACTTGCCAAGACACCTCCTGTGTTTCCAACCTTCAACTAATTCTAGCACTTTTCATTCACTGGCCTCCTAGAATCATGAGAGGGTTTACTGTATCTATTCCCTGGTTGTTGTATCCCACTCCCCCCCTCCACCTCCCTGAGAAAAGGAAAAAAGTCCCTTCCATCCCGGGAAAAGCGGTGTCCCCAGCCCTATTCCTAAACAGCCCACTCTTTAGTATTGTACAGGATCAAACACTTTACTAGCCACAACTCTTAGTTCCTTAAACTACTCCACTCTTCACACCTGTATGTGACTTAACTAACTTAAACTGCACTGGAACTATAGTTCTTTCTCCCAGATTCTATGCATTTCTGAATATCTTAAGGCCCTGTTTGGCAAAAATAAAGCCATTTCATTTCTCCATACAGAGTGACCATTTCCTTCTATTTCAAATTTTTTGATCACAACTGGTGTTTGGCAAATCAGAAACCTATTGACCATTCCATTCTGATAACCATATGGAACCATCTCAAATAGAACAGTTCTTCCCTAAACCCTAATAAAAAAAAACTCTCATACAAGTAAATAAACCAAGCATTGTACGGAATTTTTTCTCCTTCTTAGGGGTAAGTGCCTGTTTTGTGTAAATGGAGCCATTTCTATCGAAACAGACAGATTGGAACTAACGGGAAGGAATGGAAGATAACTATTTCAGGTCTCAAACTGTTTTGAAATGGAACCATTTCTTATAGCTCTAGTTTTGCCAAACAGGACCTAAGAAACTCTTGCATTGATTTTTTATTACCTGACAATGCAGTCATTGTATGGTGGACAGTGGTAAGGAGAATTCTCTTATTATCCTCAATGGCTTACTTTACCTCCCCAATTTTTCTTTCAATAGCATCGGTTTTCTGGTTGAGGAGCTCGGACTTTTGCTCGAATTTCTGGTTGAGGTGCTCAAATTTCATAGAAAAGTTTTTGGTAACTTCCCGGTATCCAGCATGACTCTCTTGGACAAGGAGAAGCGACCCAGCGAGTGCACCGGTCACCACAAAAGCTCCACCAATAAATGCCCGGTATCCCTTTGCCTGTTCTCTCATTCACGCACTTTTAGCGTTGCACTAATGTGGGGATCATCGATCCCATATACATAACAAGCAGTAACCAGTCATAAGGCTAAACACAAATAGAGCAATGATCAATAACAAGATAAGCGCAACAAACGTACTCGCGTGGCCAAGTTGAAGCCGGACACCTGAGGTAACAATACTCTTACAAAGTGTTCAGCTTCAACTCGGCCGCATTAGTGAAAAGAAGAATGGAAATAAGAGAAAATGAAGAAAAAAAAGCAGGAAGAGCTCTTGAGCTATTCAAGAGAATGAAATAGATTAAAGCAATAGTTTTTGCAAAGTGGAACATTGAAGTTAACAATTTTGCGGTAACTACAAATAAAATATGTTCTTCGAAGCTTACCATGTGGCCCATCAGGGACATGGTAGAAGGACTCATAGTGGGGCGATTCAAGAGCAAGTTTTGAAAGAAATTGACAAAGAACACAGTATATAGGCCGTTTATCAAAGTGATTTCAAATAAGCTTATGTGTAACCAGGTCCCTACGCATAATAGGGAGAGATGTAGTCTTCGTGATATAGCCCATTACACGACTAGCTTGGTTGTTTCCTGCCGGAACCAGTTGAGGAAGTAATTGTACTTGGGGTACTCGAGTAGGATATAGCTGGCGATATCCTTCCTCTATTAGGTCCCATGCAAGTCTTTCTCTAAATCTCGCTTGTGTTTGCCAAAGTGAATGATGCGATCCTCCCATCTGCTTCTGTCCAATAAGAAATGAATTGATCGCAGTAGTATCTAAAAGCCAGAAAAGAATTGGCATCCAGCTTCTAACTACCCGTAATTGTATTGAATAATAGCTTCGTCGCTGGTCAGCTATAGCGACACCACCTATATGCATGTTGTAGTCGATAGTAGCAGTTGGCAAGGCAAGTTCACGAACTTGTAGCTCTCCCCATACTTCATCAATCATGTCCCGATATGTACTCCAGTTACGTGGATGTTGGGGACCATGACATAGGTGGTGGGTATAGTTCTGGAGTTGGGGTCATATATCATATACCATCGTAAGAAGTCGTATTAGAGTCCTATCTTGCCAAATGATAGCTAAGACTTGCGAGCCCTCAGGGATTACTCCAGAAATAGTTCTCTATAGTAAGAGCATTCTTTTCTGGTTGATTTTCAATATTCATGGATATTCGGTTGAATTGGGTTGTACAGTACCACAGGCAGAAATCTGGTGATATTGTAGGGCTTTGTTAGGTGGAGACAACTTGATAGACTTCAAGATTGTCTAGGCCAATCGAAATTCGTTTCTGTAGATGGAGATTGTCTAGGAAGGCTCGGACTTGACTCATTTCATTTATGACTACTAGGAGCGAAGTAAAGTAGATAAAGTAGGATAGAATCATAAAAACAATATTATATTGTTAAGGTCTCTTCTCCATTGTGTGATGATGTCTAAAGCTTGGGAGACACTTCGATATTTATATTCCGTGTCTGAGTATTTGGGGACTACATCTATCTATCATACAACTATGTACTTCTTCAATCATAATTGGCAACGTCGAGTTTTCTTCCAAGGTGCGAACACCTGTAGACTGTGAAAACCATCATACCATCTTCGATAATTACGATATATCTTCTTAGGAAACGTGCTGTCCCCAATAGTAATATCCCGATTAGCAGAGTCTTTAGACTTATGGCCTAGTTCTTAAGTCGAACTGAGTTGGCTCCAATTGTCTTTCGCCATTGATAAAATGATCAGTTTTATCCACGGCTATATCTGCAAAGGTTGTCGTCATTATAACCATCGTAGGTCATCTGACTCCGATCCTTTGTAACTCCATACCCAACCAATAGATTTTCTCTGGATGACTTCCTATTAACTTGCAGGAAGCTATTCCACCAGATTGGTAATTAATCCCTCGGTCAGCAACCCTTGGTTGCTCTCTGGGTGGTAGGTTTCAGTAACTATTGTAATATTGAGAATCACCTCATGATTACGACGTGTTCCGAAACCTAGTTGCAACGCTCCATGAAGTTCGTTGGTTTCTTTGGTAGTGTCTTTTGGAGTTCTAGACTCTTCTAGTGGATGTACATGTATTGGTCTCTAATATAGATCCTTTACCATTTGATACGATTTCTTTGTGCAAACTCTTCCTGTTACTTACAGCCTGTGCCAAAGGTATCATGTTTTTGGAGCCAAGTAACTCTCTGAGTAGTTGACAGAATCACTCTGTTCTACTTCCCAGACCTAGCCGAAGGTCCCCTCTCATATATCCTGCGAACAGGATCTGGACGGACAGACGGCGATGATGTATATGGTGTTATTCTAAAACCTTCAACTCTGTAGTAATATAGTCACAGGACGCAACTGAGATTGATATATATGATGATGCTCGGGCCCCATAAGGGAGCCGGAAGGGGGTGTTGGAGACCAGAGATTCCGATTCCGAGTGGGGTTACCCTACTTAGGGTGGTTCCTAGGTATCGGATTCTGGTATTCCTAACAGGCTTGAAACAAGGGTACATTACTAAAATAGGTGTCACAATAGAGAACAAAGTGATATTATTTATGGGGTAAGGCCATAGTGAGCTGTAAAACTGCACAGGAGGCTGGACTTAGTTGAAGATTACTGGGTCCAGGATAAGGAATATCAAGTCCAGAAAATTGGTCTTCTTGGGAGGTATAAAAAAAGGAATATGTATATTCATATTCATGAAGGGCAAAAACCTTATAACCCCCAGGTATAGGCTTATTCGGAACCCTTACTGTGTGAACCAATCTACCAACAAACCGAATCATCATCTCATCAATTGAGACTTCTGTAGCTGGAGTACAATATCTGTAACCTGTATGGGTACTCAGTTATTACTTTTGTTTTAAGTATTGCTTTGATACTTGATGTGTTTTGAGTATCATTTGATACTTAGTTTTGTTTTATATTTTGTTTTAAGTATCGCTTTGATACTTGGTTTGTTTTAAGTATCGTTTAATACTTAGTTTTGTTTTATATTTTGTTTTGAGTATCGTTTGATACTTAGTTTTGTTTTATGTTTTGTTTTAAGTATCGCTTTGATACTTAGTTTGTTTTAAGTATCATTTGATACTTAGTTTTATTTTATGTATTGTTTTAAGTATCATTTTGATACTTGGTTTATTTTACCAAAGAGTATCGCTTGATATCTTTGATTAGCTTCGTTCATGCTAGACAGGAACAGAATTTGTGTATTTAAAGACTGCCTGATTCCATGATGGAAAAGGCAGACTTTGACAGACAGTATTTCAATATACTTGGTTGAACGGTTACTTCTTTATTCCTCAGTACACCCTCAAAGCTTCCTTTAGTTCTCAGCTCTCGCCTCCTCTCTGGAAGAGCAGGCCACCTGTCAACTATCATACATATTACTGATAACATGATTAGCACCTTGTGAACATGTTACAATATTGTTAGTAGCATCACTGAAGATTTGTGGAAAGTGGCTCCACCTTCTGATACCACTGCGCTCGGGGTAAATTTTCTACCAGAATAGAGACATGAAAAAATAATTTTAATTGTTCAAAGCGAGCCTGGGCCATATATCGTGATATTGTCATGAACGTGGCTTGGCATGAAAAAGGATTTCACATGACACATGGTTATGAGTCACAGGTATGTTAAGGTTTCACACATATGACTCATTTGAGTTATATGATTTGTTACGTGTGGGATTTGTGATGCTTTCGCACATGGCTGAAATATGAGTCACGGAAGTGCACCTGGCGAGTATGCCTTGCGAGTGTGCCTTATGGGTAAGCCTTGCGCATATGATTTATGTTTCACACATGACCTCGTTATGAGGTTATGGGTTTCACGCATATGACTCAGTCGGGTCATATGACTTGTTTATTGTGTTATGATTGCTTTATGAGTTTTTGTAGATGACCTCGCTACGAGGTCATGGGTTTTGAGCCTGTGACCACATTGGTCACATGACTAGTTTGTTATGATTTGGTTTCGCTCAGGTGACCACTTTAGGTTACATAACTATGGGTGGGAAGAATACTATATAAGGAGGCCGATGCGGCCGAGGAGGATAGGTTCTTCTCGCTTTGTTCTAAGTACTTTTCCTCCTTCTTTCACCCCGTATCAGAACGTGAAGGTTTGGTGTCGGTCCAATCAGAGCCCTTGATTTCTATCTCACGATAGACTTCAAGTTTTTAACTTCGATCACCTTTTGGGGGCATCGTTGTTAATCTCTCCTCTACGATTGCTGGAAGTTCTTTCTTCCTTCTACCTATCTTTACGTTTGTTCATTTACGTCGCCTCCTCACGGTCGCAATGGCTAAGCGAGCCTCTGTCCCTTCTGCCACGTCCGCTTTACATTCGTCGGTGGTTCTGTCTCGTGCTGTTGAGAAGAACTTCGCCCTAGAGGCCGAAGTCTCTCACCTTCGGCATCACATCTCTGTCCTTTCTCGGCGATTTCATCGCGCTGAAAAGGAGATATCTACCTTGTCGGCTGTCCTGGCCTCTGAACACAATACTGTTCGCGGTTTGGTCACGATTTTGGCGGCTGAAGCTCCTACGGTTATCCCCTCTTCACCTGTCCCCTCGGTCGTTTCGGTTACTACGGTGGTCTCGGTGGAGAGGGGTGGACTAGACCCAGAGAATTCTCAGGGTCAGGCGGAGGAGCTCCCTCGGGAGAATGTTGCACCGGTGGTTATCACTACCCCCCCTGCAGCTACGGTTGTGGATGGTGGTGTGGGTGGTCCTGTTCCTGATTCGTCAGGATTGAAGGAGGTGCTTGCTCCTGATGAGGGTAGGGTGGATCCTGGTGTGGTGATACCAGCTGCGGTGGTATCACCCCCTTTGGGGGGGCAGGTGCCTGAGTCATCTGTGGCTGAGCCCATAGCTGGTCGGGGAAGCGCCTCTAGTGGCATCCCTCCTGTGGTAGTGGGTGGTGATGAGGGTGGCCTGTCCACTCCTGTTGCTAGACTTGCACGCGGGGGTGGGAAGAGGAAGAGAAACAAGAAGCGCTAGGTCAAGCAAGATCAGACCTCACCTGTGCCACTTGTTCCCAACTCGGAAGGGTCATCGCCTTCGCTGGTTCACTATCGCAAACTGGCTGCTACAGAGTCCGTGGTGGGTTCGCCGCTTGCGGAGCAGGCTGGGGAGTTGCAGGATGAGTTGAATACTTGGATATGTTCGGTCAAGTACCAGCGGCTTGGGGACTCTCTCGTTCTGGCTGCTTCCATCGAGGTTTTTGGACTGCGCTGCCGGTGTGGTGCACCCCGGATTCTCTACGATGGTTCGTACCCCCTCGGTTAGGGAGCCCTCACCCTGTAAGTCGGCTTTCCTGTTGGGCTTACGCGCTTGGGCTTTGGGTGTTTCTTTTGTTTGGGATTGGGGGTGGGTGCCTGGCGGTTGGCGGGGATGTCCCGAGATCATTGAGTGGGGGCATTCGGGAGGGTTTTTACTGTGGAGGGGGTTATCGCGGGGTCACATTTAGGTAGCAGTAGTGGAAATTTTGTATTTTGTACGGGTAACTTGGCTGGCGGGTAGGCTGGGCTGAGGAGGATTTTCTTTACTGATGATGGTTTTTGTACTTAGTGTTCATGTTAGGGCATGGCGCGGGCATGTTTGAGGTATGGGGCTGGAGGTTTAGTTAGTTTGTAGTTAGTGGTATCTGGGATGCGACAACCTGGGGACCCAGCCCTGGGGCTCGTCGTATGCCAGTGTTGGCGGTATGAGTTTAAATAAAATTAGATTGACTTCTAAGTACTTTTCCTACTTATTACTTTAACAAATATAAAATACCTTTATGATCTTTATCTTTATTGCAACATTATTGCTACGCCCAGGAAAGTTCTTTACGAAGAAGAGTTAGAGAAAGCTTACGATAGGTGTCCCCGACAGAAGACAAAGGTCTCACACTATCGGTAACGTAGGCAGAGGCCTAGTGCTCTCGTAAGACGAAGGAAGAAGAATCAAGAGAAAAGAAGTATCGCTCCCTGTCGCCAAGAACTAACCATCTGAGGAGCGATTGTTACAGATATCCTATAATTTAATTATACTATTTACATATGATAGAGCTGAATCTATTTACCTATGAATTGGAGCCAAACCCTCTTTCCGCCAGTAGTCTGATATGGCACTTATATGATAAAGGCCCATATAGATGATTAAACCTAAAAAAGTCATAGCTTCCCTAGCCTTTACTTCATACCACTTCCGAGAACCATCCTTTCCAGCCTCCTTTACTCTGGCATAAGTATTGGTATTTCTTGCCAGTTCCTCGAATAGTTCCTGATCAACAAAACAGTATGAAGAAATCCAATGGACGTTTCTCAGTATGACGTTTAGGATTGCGGACTGGATCATATTGACAAGAAAACTCAACAGGAAGGTTCAGAATCCTCTTGTGACGTGGCTTTGGATGCTGATATGGTTCAAAAGCTAGAACGGGAGGTAGATTTTGGGGGTGCAGTTCTCACTCATCATTAACAATATTATCTTCATTCTCACTTTCTTGAACTCTCCTCTCTTCTGCCTCACCAACTCCGTCCTCGATTTCTTCATGGTCTGCCTGTTCTTCGTTATCAATAATCTCGACCGTAACTATCTCTCCCAGTGCTCGTCCTCGTCCATGAAACTCCATTTCCCCCTCTTCGCTATTATAAACTTCATTTGGGTCCGCTATTGCAGTATTAGTATCACTTGATAGTGAGACTTTACAACTGACATTGTTGTAAGCTACTCATGCGGCCGAATTGAAGCCAGATACTCGCATATAGTAGTGATCGGCGAGCCAATAAACGGGTAGAATTGGGCATAGGTTGGGACATATTATTAAGCGTCAAGTTCGGTATATCAAAATTTAGCATACAAGGCATAGTGATCTTGAATGAGGTAACTTTTCAAAAAATAATAGGAGGTGTTATCAATGAGAAAAGGTTTGATCACACAATAGAGCAGGTGAGGAAAGAAGATCTTAGTTACGCATACTTCTAACTAATAAGTGGAAAAGATAGGAGATATGTATATTTCAGAATTGAAGATATTATCCAATGACTTTGGCCTTCTACTGATAACGCTATACATCCATTCTACTCGATTTCCAAGCACATTTCCTGCTCCGTTTCCATCCAACTCAAGCATTAACAAAAGAAAGACATGCTTCCCAATAAGCTCCCACTTCCTCCTAGCCTATATGTAACCTCTGCTTCCTTCCAAGAGACTCTTTAAGTCCTTCTAATCGCCTTGCTCCCTTTCCTCCAATAGCTCTCATGCCCGTGACTATTTCCCTAGACAAGCGATGAAACAACAACAGGACATAACAGGCGATAAGGAGGGATATCAATGACAGATAATGATAGTGTGCGAGTGGATGATAGTCTGTGAATAGACAATTGTATGCGAATAGTCGATAATATTTAAACAGATAGTAGTAGATGAACACATGTGAAGAAGCAACTCAAAAATACACAGCGGTGAAGTAGCAATGAGTATGGATAAGGGACAATGTGAGAGGTGGAATGAGAGGTCAGAAGTGGTGGAAATGATGATCAATGATGAATGATCTAGCTAAGGACTGACTAAGAGATATATATTGTAACCGGTACGGGTACTCGGATATTAGTTTTGTTTTATGTTTTGTTTTAAGTATCGCTTTGATACTTGGTTTGTTTTAAGTATCGTTTGATACTTAGTTTTGTTTTATGTTTGCTTTAAGTATCACTTTGATACTTAATTAGTTTTAACAAAGTATATCAATTGATACCTTGGATTAGTTTCGTTCATGCTAGACATGAACAGATTTGTGTATTTAAAGACCGCCTGTTTCCATAATAGAAAAGGCAGACTTTGACAGACAGTATTTCAATATACTTGGTTAAACGGTTACTTCTTTGTTCCACAGTACACCCTCGAAGCCTCCTTTAGTTCTCAGCTCTCGCCTCCTTTCTGGTAGAGCAGGCTACCTGCCAACTATTGGACCTTTACCGATAGCATATCTAGCACCTTGCGAACACGTTATATTTTTTTAACCTCAGCAAGTGGTTAAGAACCTGTTCCCGGATTTAGGCCTGATCAACCTATCGATATCTACCTCAGAACGCTAGTGGAGAGAAGCGGCAGAATCACAGCACATTCGGCTTCATCTCAAATCTAACATACAGTCTTTGACGACCAGGAGTGGGAAGTAAATCCCACGACAAGACCTTACAAGAAAGAAACAACTCTGGTGTTCTGTTAAGAAGCTGGAAGAACCTGCAAACATGGAAGACACACAACCTATAGGAGAATTCCCTTCTACTCCAGCAAAGAAGCCTTTCTTTGAACCTCCAATTCACCCTGAATTTAGTAGCGAATCTGACATGGCTAGTACAGGAGGAGGGACCTCTGGGGAAGGGAAATCTCGGGCTCGGCCTGAAGAAGAGGAAGTACCCGCAGCATTTGAACCTCCTAAATTTAAACTCCACCTCCCAGCAAAGTTTAGAGGAGAAGGAAAAGACCTCAAACCCGAAGCCTTTGACCAATGGGTAACAGAACTCACACACTACCTTCTCCTGCAAGGAAAAGATGTGGAAGACCCGACAACTGGACTATACATTGGATTATTCTGCGAAGGAAAGGCAACTGATGCCTACCACCAATGTTATAAGAAATACGGCAGAAATGTAAGATTAAGAGGATCTATAGTTCTTGATTACCTGAAAGGCTGATTCCAATCCTCGATCACACACGACCTCATATACAACAAATTCAACTAGCTCCACCAAGTCAATGGAATGCATGTTAAGAGAATCACAGATGTAGCTACGGATCTGATGATGTATAGGGACCACATGAAGAAAAGAAGCATTTTGTCACGAACGTGACTTAGCATAAAAAAGGTTTTCACGTGACACATGGTTATGAGTCACAGGTATGTTATTGTTTTGCGCATATAACTCATTTAGGTTATATGACTTGTTATGTGTGGGATTTGTGATGCTTTCGCACATGGCTCAAGTATGAGTCATGGGACATGCACCTGGCAAGTATGCCTTGTAAGTGTGCCTTGCGGGTAAGCCTTACGCATATGATTTATGTTTCGTACATGACCTCATTATGAGGTCATGGGCTTTGCACATATGACTCAGTCGAGTCATATGACTTGTTTATTGCGTTAAGATTGGCTTATGAGTTTTGTACATGACCTCGCTATGAGGTCATGGGTTTTGAGCATGTAATCACTTTGGTCACATGACTAGTTTGTTATGATTTGGTTTCGCACATGTGACCACTTTAGGTCACATGACTATGAGCGGGAAGAATACTATATAAGGAGGCCGATGCAGCCGAGGAAGATAGGTTCTTCACTCTTTGTTCTAAGTACTTTGCCTCATCCTTGCCGTCGCTTTGCCCTGAGCATTTCTTTCGCCCTCATGATGGGCCTTGATGCCTTGGATTCTGGGGGAGATATCTGAGTTCGCTCAGTAGTTCCTGGGGTCTTTGGTATTGAGGTTTGTTAGATGTTGCGTGGCGGATAACCTATTTGCGTCTCGTTTCGTTGGGTTGGTTATCGCACAATACTAGCACTTCGAGCACTTCATCAAGGTCGCATGTGAGCCCCTTTCGGTAAAATGGCTATGGCTTCTAGTCTATCGTCTATTTGCAGGTTTCGTGTTCGATTGGAGGGATTGAACATTGTATTTGGAGAGATCACCCGTGTCATTCTTTGGGCCAGCTCATGTCTTTTGTTGGGTTTTAATGGAGTCCTTAGTTCTCACGATACAAAATGCCCTTGGGTTAGACTAATGTCCTTCCCAAGTATCAACTCATCGTACCGGCCACATCATTGCTCAGGTGGCAGGGTGGTACCTGCCCAGTCCCTCTTCGTTACGTTTTAGTTTCTATGGTCAGAATCCTACAATGTTGTTTATTGCCGTTCCCTTGGAGTTTTGTCCGTGCGGCATTTACCGTGATTCAGTCAGGTGTCTCCTTCCCGCCTTGGTGGGGATGGCTTTGGCCCTGAAAACTCTTACCCCGTGGTGTGGTTATTGTTGCTGCCTGGGGTGGTGTGGGACGATTGGCTACCAGGCACTCGCGTTGTCTGTGCATTTGGGTAGTTCGGTTGTGGTCTGTGGTTGGCGGCTTCACCCATTGCAAGTGGAGCCTACCTTCTGTTTGTCTGCTTCTGTTTGCTCGCCCTCCCCCTTCTTGTCGCACCGGTTGGGGATGCCTCTTACCCATCGTTCAGTCCGTGCAAGTTGCCGGGCCTGTGGGGCTGGCTTTGGCTGACCCTGCTTACCCTTTTTCCCGACTCGGTTGAACTTCGGTTCGGCTGGGCTGGATGGTGTGGCTGGTGCTGGTACCTTCGGGTATTGGTGCTGCCTCCTTTGTGGCTCCTAGCTTTAGCTGGTGGGCTCCCCTCGGCTATATGGAGTCAAGGGTTGTTGCTCTGTTGGCACAGCCAAGACCAGTGGCTGCCTGATGGGGTTAGGTATAGCTGTCCTGTAGCTGTCAGATGGTTGATCTGTCTGAGGGGCTGAGGGAGCTGGATGGGCTCTGTGGTGCCTGGTGTGTGGGGCTTGGGGGAGGCTGATTGGGGGAGGCTGATTGGGGGGAGAGAGGCACCTGCGCCTACCGTCGGGCATGCGTCAGGTTGGGCGATGTCTAATCAAATGTTTCCAGCCTGATAGGGCTGATGGGTGAAGCTGCTAAGTGCTGCAAAGCTCCTCGATGACCCGGATGGTTGATGGCCACCTGTGCGGATAGTGAGTTGCAACCACCTGGTTAGACTTGTTTAGGTCTTGCATGCTGGGCTTTGTGGAGTTTGTTTGGTTTGTTTGGTTTGGCAATGGGCATGGCTGGCGGGGGCAAGGCACCACAGGTGGGAGATAGGCCCCACTGGCCGTTTTAGGTCTGTCACCGCCTCTATGTATTTCTTTTGTTTATGTGTTTGTTTTGGGGGACAGGCAGCAGGTACAGGTCCTCTTTACCATTACGCTCTTCAGATGCACTTGGCAAAGTGGGTTCATAGGGTCAACGGCCGGGTATGCGGATGCGAGAGGTGGACATGTTGGTCACCTCCTCTCTGCTATTGTGTCGCCTGTAGTATTAGTTTGTGTGGGTGTTGGTTGGTTTTCTACTGTGGAAGAGGTTTTGTGGGACGGTGTTCAGACCGAGTAGTAGTGATTTTATATTTGTTAGACGAGGAATCAGTTTGGGTCGGTCTCTTGCCCAGCTTCGGCTACGCTTGGTGCTGGTTGGTTTCATACCAGAGGGGCTATGGACTTGGACCGGAGAGGGTGCTGGGTTGTTTGATGGTCTTGTAATTGGTTCTCGTGTGGGCATGACTCGGGGATAGCAGGTGTGAGGCCATAGACTTGGTTAGCTTAGGATTAGTAGCATACCAGTTAGCGGTATCCCTGTGCCGGCGGGGGCTCATTGTATGCCAGTGTTGGCTGTATGAGTTTAAATAAAATTAGATTGACTTCTAAGTACTTTTCCTACTTATAACTTTAACGAATATAAAACATCTTTACGATTTTAATCTTTATTGCAACGTTATCGTTATGCCAAGAAAGGTTCTTCACGAAGACGAGTTAGAGAAAGCTTACCATAGGCATTCCTGATAGAAGAAAAAGGTCTTGTACTATCGGTAACGTAGGCAGAGGCCTAGAGCTATTGTAAGACGAAGAAAGAAGAAGACAGGAAGAGAAGTATCGTTCCCCATCGCCAAGAACTAACAATCAAGAGAGGGATCGTTACATTATAAAGCGTCACCTAGTACGACGCTAAACGATACAAGACGGCATCCTTCAATGCAGACAGTGAAGGAGATATCGACATCGACGATCAAAACCTTGACCTAGGAGGATTCAGCGATGTCTTAGATCACGTCTCAGCAGAACCCTCGAGAGCAGCAAGCCCAGTAACCCCAGAGAAAGGATCACCAGTGGATAGCTCTCCTGAAGGAACTCCACAACCCAAGAGAATGTTGGGATCGGCAGTACCTCGGCCACCGGCCCCAGCCGCTCCGGTACCAGGAACCAGCATACTTGGAATGACTGAAAATCAGTTTCAGGCATTTCTCGCAGCCACATGAAATACAGGACCAGGGAATGTCCAAAGGCCGAAAGTAAAGGAACCCGACACATACGAAGGAGCTGAAGACAAGCTACGAATATTCTTAGTGCAATGCCCAGGATATTTTGCTGTTAAGGGATATGGAGACCACCATGATGAGATCAAGATTCCATACGTGGAATCTCTACTCAGAGGTCTTGCGGGACAATGGATCATGCCTTTCCAAGATGGAAGAAAGCAGAGGGAATGGGTCACATACAAAGAGTTCAAGGAGACACTCTTCGAACAATTCGGAGATCCCAACGCCAAAGAAACAGCAAGACGAAAGCAAGAAAAACTCCAACAAGGAAAACAAACATTCTCGGCATACTGGAACGAATGCTGACTATTGGAATACGAGGCCAAGTTTGATGATGCTACTCTCTACATCATCCTCCTGAGAAACTACAGTGAGAGACTCTGAGAGGCATCGGGAATCTCCGACCAGTGCTATACAGGAGCAGAACGATTTGCAAGATGGGCGACCGATGAAGAAAGCAAATTAAATATATTTTGAAGCAACTCGGAAAACACCATAGCGCACAGGGTGGTCCAATCATCCAGGAATGTGGATGGGACCTTCAAATCCCAAGCAGCTCGCGGAGAAAGTCGAGCATTACCACCAGGCGAGCCAATGGAGTTAGACAAATCAAGAGCAGGACCTGCTCTGAACCTGTCTAGGGAAGAATACGCCAGAAGAATAAACGGAAAACTCTGCCTGAGGTACAGAAAAGCAGGACATCGGATACGAGAATGCAGAAGCCGACCCGACAACGGATACCAAGGCAACAGAGCTGTGTCATGAACGTGGCTTGGCATGGAAAAGGTTTTTTCACTGACACATGGTTATGAGCCACAGGTATGTTGTCGTTTTGCGCATATAACTCACTCGGGTTATATGATTTGTTATGTGTGGGATCTGTGATACTTTCGCACATGGCTCAAGTATGAGTCATGGGACGTGTGCTTGGCGAGTACGCCTTGCGAGTGTGCCTTGCGGGTAAGTCTTGCGCATATGATTTATGTTTCGCACATGACCTCATTATGAGGTCATGGGTTTCGCGCATATGACTCAGTCGAGTCATATGATTTGTTTATTGCGTTATGCTTGGTTTATGAGTTTTTGTACATGACCTCACTATGAGATCATGGGTTTTGAGCAGGTGATCACTTTGGTCACATGATTAGTTTGTTATGATTTGGTTTCGCACATGTGACCACTTTAGGTCACATGATTAGTGGCGGGAAGAACACTATATAAGGAGGCCGAGGCGGCTGAGGAAGATAGGTTCTTCATGCTTTGTTCTAAGTACTTTTCCTACTTATTACTTTAACGAATCTAAAACATCTTTACGATCTCTATCTTTATTGCACTGATATTGTTACACCAAGAACAGTCCTTCACGAAGATGAGTTAGAGAAAGCTTACGATAGGCGTTCCCGATAGAAGACAGAGGTCTTGTACAATTGGTAACGTAGGCAGAGGCCTAGAGCTATCGTAAGACAAAGAAAGAAGAAGACAGAAAGAGAAGTATCGTTCCCCATCGCCAAGAACTAGCTATCCCGAGAGGGATCGTTACAAGCTACTGGAAATAATTGTTTCCAAAATCAAAAAAGGAGCACCATTCGCAAAATGATAGCAGAAGATTCACCAGCGGAAAACGACGAGGGTTCCCAGTAAACGGTAGTCTGGGAGACCCAAGATGTGGACCTGGAAAACCTATCAAGTTAGCGAACTACTACACGGCACTACACATGCAAAGAGGAGAAGAAGATAGAGATCATGTGATGATCAAAACGAAGATATACAATGAAGAAAACAAAGTAACAACAATATATGCAATGCTCGACTCTGGGGCCACCGAAGACTTTATCGACAAAGAAATATGCAACAAATACAGCCTCCACACTAAACAAGCGAAGAAAGCGAGACAAGTCTACTTAGCGGATGGAAAGCCAAGTGCTATGGGTCCTATAACCCATACAGTGACAGTACTTATGGACATTGACAGCCATAGGGAAACGGTAACCTTTCAAGTAGTGGATCTAAAAAACCGGGAGATAGTTCTAGGGATACCATGGTTACGAAAACATAATCTGACAATGGATTGGAACGAGAACAAGATGACCTTTACAAGCGAACTATGTGCAACACGATATCTCAACAGTTCGCCTGTGGTCTACTCAACACCGATACGAGAAGCGGAAGAAGAAACTTTGCATGCAAAGTTCGCTGAGATGCGGCAAGATAAGAGAGTCCGGATACAAAGGCTGGACCAAGAGGCAAGAGTACCTACCAATAGTTCCAAAGGGGCAGCAGGACACGACCTATATACCAACGAAGGAATTGAGATACCTGCCAATGGGCAGGCAATGATAGCGACGGGAATAGCCATTGGACTTCCAGAAGGCACCTATGGACGAATAGCACCCCATAGTGGTCTAGCGGTCAAACATCGGCTCATGACCATGGCAGGGGTGATCGACGTCGACTATACAGGTGAAATCAAAGTGGTCCTGGCCAACCTAGCTCAAGAGGACTACCAAGTCCAGAAAGGTGATCGAATTGCACAGTTGATAATCGAAAAAATCAACAAAGAGGATCTGCATGAAGTAGATCAACTGGAAGAAACCACAAGAGGAAACAAGGGATTTGGAAGTATGGACCAAAACCAGCTTGATACACCAAAAAGAATTGAGATCAAAGAGATCACAGCACAAGCCTTTGGACAGTACTATCGAAGAGGAGATACAACAGGAATTCTCAAATGGACATACGAAGACGAAAAAGCAGTTCTTGCAAAAATCAACATCAGCACAGAGCTAGCAATCCAGGACAAGAAATACCAAAGCAAAAAGGGATGGAAAGAATTGGTTCCAAAACAATATCACCAGTTCACGAATCTATTCCAAGAAGAGGAAGCTATGGAGCTACCACCTCGAAGACCAGGAATTGATCACCAAATTCAGCTGGACAAAGATGAAAAAATGGGAAAGACAAAAGAGATTCCCTATAAGAAATTATACCCACTAGGAGAAGCAGAGCTCGTGGAACTTAGGAAGTACATCGAGCAAAACTTAAAGCGAGGATGGATCAGGGACTCTTTCGCATCAGGAGGATCCCCAATACTATTTGTCAAAATGAAAGATGGAAAAATGAGACTCTGCGTGGACTACAGAGCCCTCAATTCGGTTACCAAGAAAGACCGATATCCACTACCCTTGATTGGAGAAGTACTGGACAGACTACGGTCAGCAAAATACTTCACCAAACTCGACATCAAGGACGCATACCACAATATACGCATCAAGGCAGGAGACGAATGGAAGACTACATTCGCCTCAAGATACAGAATATTCGAATACTTGGTTATGCCCTTCGGGCTAACCAATGCACCGGCTTCATTCCAGGGATGGATCAACAATGTACTTAATAAGTACCTCGACATATGTTGCATCATATACTTGGACGATGTACTCATATACTTGGAAAACATACAACAACACCAAACGGATATCAGCAATATCATGGCCGCAATACAAGCATCAGGAATGAAGATCAAACCAACAAAATGTGAATTCCATAAGGAAGAAACAGAATACCTCGGATTTATCATCAATCGAAGTGGGGTCAAGGTCGACCCTGTCAAAACAGCAGTTATATGGGATTGGGCAAAACCAAACAGCAAAACAGATGTTCAATGCTTTATGGGATTCTGCAACTTTTATCGAAGGTTCATAGAGGGGTTTATCAGACTTGCAAAACCACTCTATAACCTAACAAAGAAAGACAAGAAATGGGAATGGGGAGAAACCGAACAAAAATCATATGATGCAATACAAATGCATCTAACATCAGCACCCATACTGGTTCATTTCAACCCAAACCGAAGGACAATGATCGAAACGGATGCCTCAAAATATGTATGCTCAGGCATACTATGGCAACAATGCGATGATGGAAAATGGAGGCCAGTGTCTTACCGATCCAAGACAATGACCCCTACAGAGTGCAACTACGATGTTGCAAACAAAGCACTATTAGCGATAGTTCAAGCATTAAAAGAATGGAGAAGATACGTTTTGAACAACGACCATCCAGTTTGAGTTCTTACCGACCACAAGAATCTGGTCCTGTTCATGACTACGAAAGAACTGAACAACCGCCAGATAAGATGGATGGAACACCTCAGCAAATTCAACTTCAAAATCGAATACCTACCAGGCAAAGAGAGTGGAAAGCCAGATGCTCTCACAAGGATTGCAAATGACAAACCACAAACGAAAGAAGTCGAAAGAATCAAACAAAAAATAACAACACTATTACCGAAAACCTACTTCGAGGCAATGCAGGTTATCCAATTCACATCAATGGAGGAAAGAGGAATTGAGAATGCAAACGAGAAAGACAAAACAATTCAGGCAATAAGAGAAGACTTGGAGGAAGGGAAAAAGGAGATGAAAGGAATTGCTCTGGGTTTATACCAATGGAAGGACGGAAACATGTGGTACGACGGAAAACAATGGATCCCAGAAGAAGAGGGGATAAGGACAGACATCATATGACAACACCATGATATCTGAACGGCAGGATACGGGAGAACGGCTAAGACCACGGAATTCATCACGAAGTCATTCTATTGACCAGGACTGCGCGAAGATGTCAAACGATAGGTCAAAAATTGCGACATAGGCTAAAGGACGAAAACGGCGAAACACGCACCATATGGATTACTAAAATCAAACGAAGTTCCTGAACAATCATGGGAAACAGTTACTATAGATTTCATCACGGACCTACCGGCATCGGAAAATTGCGATAGCATCCTGGTCGTGGTGGATTGTCTGACCAAAATGAGTTATTTCATTCCCGTTAGAAAAGATATCAACACAAGGAATTTTATACAAACATTCTTCCGAGAGGTCTTTCGACTTCACGGCCTCCCAAAGAATATCATTACCGATCGAGGAACACTATTCACATCGGGACTATGGATGAAAGTAACCGGAGAAATGGGAATACCAAACAGAATGAGCACAGTGTTCCATCCACAAACAGATGGACAAACGGAACAGGTAAATACGATACTTGAACAATATTTAAGGGCCTATGTCAATTATGAACAAGATGATTGGTACAAGCTGTTATCTATGGCCGAATTCGCATACAACAATGGAAAGCAAGAAACAATCGGCACAACACCCTTCTTCGCAAATTACAAACAACATCCACAAAGTCAGACTATATATCATACGATTAATAATGTGATACCGGATAAAACCGATATGTGGAAACTACACGAAACATTACAATATGAAATGAGTCAAGCACAACAAAGACAGAAGGAACAATACAATAAGCACCAAAGACCAGATCCGAACATACAACTAGGAGATATAGTATGGCTAATACCACGCAAGATCCATACAACGCGGCCATTAAAGAAATTGGACTACAAGAAAATAGGACCATTCCGGATACTGGAAATAGTGGGCAGTCGAGCTTATAAACTTGACCTCCCCCCCTCAATGTGAATACACAACACATTCCACATCTCACTCCTCGAATTACACAACGACAATAGGTTTCCTTCACAAACACTTATTGCTCCCCCTACGATCCAACTCAACGGAGAACCAGAATACGAGCTCGACGAAATAGTCGATTCCTGCTTCTTCCATGGTCACCTCCAATACCGAGCAAAGTGGATGGGATATTCTCCCGAACACAATAAAACTTGGTACTTCGCACACAACTTCGAAAGCATACAAGATGCCATCTCAACCTTCCACCAGCGATACTCAGGGAAGTCCGGCCCAGGTGACGATCACGTTCAACCAAGACAAAGGCGAGTGAAAGGCTCCCGAGCCGTTGCAACAACACAAAGGCTGGGGCGATAGCCCCCGCCAAGCCATACCCACTAGCCCCAAATACTTATTCATGAGGCCAACCGACAAAGAACTTAAGGAAAGGGAACAACTAGCACAGCATAACGCCATGTCATGGAAAGTATGCTATGATGACAGTTGCCAAACACACTTTGGCGACAAAGAAGTCTCGGGATGGTTTCCGAGGGAATGTCGAAAGCGTGGCCCACGCCCGGATCACGTTCTGAATCATTGGCAACAATGCTTCAGAAATAGGTGCAGGATGCACAGGGCACAGAAAATATCTGTGGGATTCTACCCGCAGAAGGATGGAAGCAGGAAAGAGTTGCAAGGAGAGGATGCCAGGAAGGCATGGGCTGTGAGGACATGGTCCAGGGAGGGAGGAGCCCAAAACTCCTCAGCAGACATGGAACTGGACGTCAGGAGCCTGCACAGGCAGATACAGGGACTCCGAGAACAACTTGGCCAAGCTGAGGCCACAATTTCAGCAAATGACAAAACAATCGCGGAGCTAAGACAGCTGAGTAATAATCAGCGGCACACGATCGAGATGGCGAATCTGACCCTAGAATCAGTAAGGGTCAGGTGGAGGACGGCAGACGAAATGTTCCACAAGCTGAGAAGGACCATGCGCTTGGCAGGATATGAACAATTGAAACTGGGAGAAAAAGCCTGATGGGACTCAGGCTTAGGAAGAGGGGAGCTAATGTCATGAACGTGGCTTAGCATGAAAAAGGTTTTCACGTAACACATGGTTATGAGTCACAGGTATGTTATTGTTTTGCACATATGACCTATTCGGATTATATGATTTGTTATGTGTGGGATTTGTAATGCTTTCGCACATGGCTCGAGTATGAATCATGGGACGTGTGCCTGACGAGTATGCCTTGCAAGTGTGCCTTGCGAGCAAGCCTTGCATATATGATTTATGTTTTGCACATGACCTCATTATGAGGTCATGGGTTTCACGCATATAACTCAGTCAAGTCATATGACTTGTTTATTGCGTTATGATTGGTTTATGAGTTTTGTACATGACCTCGCTATGAGGTCATGGGTTTTGAGCATGTGATCACTTTGGTCACATAACTAGTTTGTTATGATTTGGTTTCACACATGTGACCACTTTAGGTCACATGACTACGGGCAGGAAGAATCCTATATAAGGAGGTCGATGCGGCCGAGGAAGATAGGTTCTTTACGCTTTGTTCTAAGTACTTTTGCTACTTATTACTTTAACGAATATAAAACATCTTTACAATCTTTATCTTTATTACAACGTTATTGTTACGACAAGAAAAGTCCTTCATGAAGACAAGTTAGAGAAAGCTTACGATAGGCATTCCCGATAGAAGACAATGGTCTTGTACTATCGGTAACGTAGGCAGAGGCCTACGGAACTGGTCGCATATACTAAGAAGAATCGACACCGAATCAGAAGTATCGTTCCCCATCGCCAAGAACTGACTATCCCGAGAGGGATCGTTACACTGAATGGACCACTTTACAGGATATGAGCTGTGCTCAGGAGTCAGGTCATTGCCCCAAGCTACATCCGCCTCAATTCTGCAACAAGAGACGACCCCAATGACAGAACCTGCCAAGAAACCAGAACAACAGGGAAGTCAGATGAGGAGGACCCAGAGATAACACCGCAGTCATAGAAGGTCTCCAACACCATTCCTGGTTGAGATCAACAGTGATGAGGAAGATGAAGGCCCCCATCAGAAGTCAGATAAGGTTAAGGGTAAGTAACCCGAACACCCCTCCCCCTCCCCCTCCCTAGTGTGTGGGATTTTAAAAACCACTACCACCTCCAAACCCCTCCGGGAAGATACTTTTTGGACCACCCAGGACTAAGATAGTGGTGTCCCCTATGCCTCTAGCCCTTGCGGTCCAAGTGGATCAGTCGAGGCCCACTTTTAATGCTTATTATGACAATGGCATTAAATGAGGGGAGGAGTAGTCAGAATCGGGCACTGGCATTTGATTTGTTTTCTTTAGTTGATTTGATTTTTATTATTAAACCACCGGTTGACCTGGAGGGACTGCATGTACCAATAAATATTGATGGGTGGGATTTGTTTTCTTTTGTTAAGAAGTCAGGTATTGAGGTGTTTGTTCGATCCCACATCTGTGGGATGTTTGAGATGGTGAGGCATGGAGAGAGTAGTGCCAGCATTGGCTCTAGGGAAAGGAGGGTGAAAAAAGTACTCGCTGGAGTCTATTTCCGACCTGGCTACACTAAGGATCAATTTGTTGGCTGGTTGGACAAACCCGGGGAATCAGACATCGTGTTTGGTCACTTTAATGCCAGACACCAAAATTGGGACCCCAGTGCAGATCACAACAATAGAGGTGGACGGTGGCTAAAACAGTAGTTCATGGTCCCGACTTGTGATATGAACATGGTTCACCTAACAGTACCAACCTTCTGGGATGTTTCCAGAATCGATCTTTACTTACACGGGGTACCATACATTAGGCATTGATATCTAGACGCTGCTGGCTGTGAGTATAGTGCTCAAGCCCTCAAGTTGGCGGTTGACCTCCCTGACAATATCATGTATAGGAGGCTAGCTTGGAAGAAGCTAGTATGGGAGAAGGTTGGGAAACAGTTGGATGCCCTGCAAGAGGTGAAAGATAGGAGGTTATTTGAAGAAGTGAGATGAGTAGTGGATGTACTCCCATGGGCCTCGGTTGGCAGAAGTCAGTACGAGTGGTGGACACCCGAGTTGGACAGGATGAGGTTGGATGTGGCTCGGCTACGTTGATACTCCAAATGCAGGAGTGGATGGAGGACTACAAATTGGCCTGATGTGTTTACTGGGCATGCCTACTAGTAAGGGCTAGATTCAAGCACATTAGAGAAAATATAGCTGAGAGCCAAGATCCAGACATTTTTAGGTTGGCACGGAAGCTGGAAGCTAAGCGAACCCTTACCTCCATGGCATGGACAGATGGGTCCTATGCTACTACACATTCAGATATTAGTGACCTGATTGCACAGCAGTTGTCCCCTGTCAACTCCACCCCTTAGGAGGATTCCAAGATCGACATAGACAGTGTTCAAGAAATGGAAATTGCCCTTGCTAGGTTCCCTACGAACACAGGCCCAGACGAGGATGATATTAGCTATCCCTTCCTACAGTTTTGGAAACGAAGAGATACAACAACATTGAGGTGCCTGGTGGACTATGGGTTATGGCACGATATTCCAGACTGACACAAGGCTGAGGTGGTACTCGTACCCAAACTGGACAAACCCAGATACGGTGTCGTAAAATCATGGAGGATGATACACCTCCTACCAACACTGACAAAAGTCGCAGAACGCATTGTCCTGTTGAGACTGGCTGCCTGCCTTGATCTGGGAGAAACACAGTTCAGGTCTTGTCGGAAGCATGGGGTGCATGATGCCATGGCAGTAATCTTTGAATTCTTATGGTATAATGAGGGTTACAAACAATTAATTCTGTCAATGGATGTCAAAGGAGGGTTTGATAACATTGATATTGATCTACTGTTAGACTTTCTAGTGGTCAGAGGGTATCCAGTATACCTTTACCAATGGATCTGGCGGTAGGCTTCCTGTTGGTCAATACGGTTTCACTTCAACGGATACATCTCTCGCCCCTACCATGTTAGTAGAGAAGTACCTGAGGGCTTGCCCCTTTCCCCATTCCTTTTCAGTGGGTATGTAGTAGTTATATTCAGGCAACGCATGCACTACTCCCCCGGTCTACATCAGCTGGTGGTCTCAGATATCGAAAATGGGGTTATTATGGTAGCGGTGGTGTAAAGTAAGGCCGCCCAATACCATACGAGAGAAATATTTGCAGACTGTAACCGCATAGCCATAGTCAGGGGAATGGGGTTCAGTGCCCTTAAGACTCAGTGGATTGGGTTTGGAGATAGAGCATGGGAAGGAAAGGAGTTGTTAGGAGAAATGGTGTTGACTTTGGAGAACTTGCAGGTTATTGGGTATAGGTTCAACGTATTTCTTAACTTTTCTTCTCATGTAAAGTATTGGCTGGAAAGGGGGTTAGGTATTAGGAGAAGGATTTCGGTATTGAGGAGGAGATTTAGGAGTGTTGGTGGGTTAGGGGCGTGGGAGACTTACTAATTGGTGTAGGCAGTCTCCCTTCCGACTGTCTTCTATGGGCTTGAGTTTGTAACTAACCACGCATTGTATGTGAAACAAATTCAGGTTCACGATAACGACTGCCTCCTGTCAGTGATTTGGACACCAATGAGGCTGGCAAACAACATACTGCTAGCTGAGTTCGGAATACTGCCCGTTGCTATTCAGGGAAGGTACCTACAATGGAGGTGCTACAACTGGTTCATCTATTACCGATACTGTGACCAGCATCCCTGGTTCGGGGAGATACGGTTATAATAGAAGGAGGAAGGCCTGCTGGCATGTTGGTAGACTTTAAATAAGGAGCTCACCTGCTGCCTGACAGTTTCAGCTGGAAAAGGAAAGGCGGTGATGACTGCATGCTACCATGCACTTTACACGGACCTCTGCACATCCTCAGATGTGGTCATATACACAGATGGGTCCAGGTGCTCTGAGGGGGCTGGTGTAGCTTGGACGGTATTCGAGAGAGGGGCCTTGATCCATGTTGACCAGTGCTCGGTTCCCCCATCCTGGAACATCGTGGAATGTGAGTTGTTTACTGTTATGTGTGCCCTGCGGCATGCTCAAGGTATAGCTAAGTGACGGTTGGTCCATGTGTTCTTAGACTGTATGCCGGCCCTCATCATGGTTTGACAACATGTTTTCAGATGGTGACTCGGCTGAGTTGTAGGAGGTAATGGTTCCCTTGTTGAATGAATTCTCTCACATCAGTTTTAGTTAGGTTCTCGAGTATGTGGGCATTGATGGCAACAAGATGGTCAACCTGAAGGCTAAGGCCTGTGTTGAACGCCCCTTGCGCCCCCTGCTTTGGGAAGGGATTAGCTTTGGGATTGGTCATGCGGCCCTGGCTAGGGAACTGTGTAAGGAAGAGTGGGAAACCTGGCACGCTAGGGAAGGGCACGAGTATTATGCTCAGGAACCGAAAGCATCCTGACACTTCCGGGACCTGACCTGAATGGATTCCTACATTTTGTTAAGGATCTGCATTGGGATGGGCATGGTTGGCCATGACAGCTGTGAAGGGAAGGAAGGTAGACACCACTGGACTAAGTGCCCCCGCTATGCTAGAGGGCGCCCTGCTAATAAAGACTTGTATAAGGATTCGGCAATCCTGTGGTGGAAGTGCTGGTAGATGGATTATCGGTGGCTGGGCCCGAGAATCCCTCATCATGTTGGAGTTGTAAATTGAGAATTGGTTGTGGTAGGTAACCCCTTTGATGGCACATTGATGGTGGAAAGGGATGGGAGGGTAGTATTGATAGGGGACCCTACGACCTGCACCCGGTGTGAGAAGAGACACGACGGTAGTGGCTCCGTCTTGCTAGGCGAGGTGATACTGCTGAAGAAGTGGTTCTTTTTACCTGACCAACAGCGGTGCGAGTGTCCCTGTTGTGGTACCGCCATTTCCGCTATGGCCACCAAGAAATGTTTCACCTTTGCAGAACACTTTGAGAAATGCCCCTGGTATTTACAGATATGTCATGATTAATTTTGGCATTCTCAGCATCTGCAGTGGGATGAGCTGAACCTGGTGACATGGACATCGGTGGTCTTGAGATGGGCTAAGGTGAACAAATTGCTGAAGGAACCCTGCTGTCTCTTTTGTGGTTTGGTGTTGGTGGAAGGGTATTTGGATCTTGGGTTGCATTACAAGAGGAGAGAGTGATGTTGGGACAAACTGTATATTTCCTTTGTTGAGTATGTGGATCAAATTGTGTTAGGGGTGGATAGGGGTAAGGGTATGAGATGGTAGCTGGGTAGTGAGGTGGGAAGATGTGTTAATCAGGAGCAGCACTAGTTACTTCGAGCGCCCATGAGTCCACTTAGGTAGTGATGTTTGGATTTATATTTGGGGGAGTGGATGCGAGGCAGAATTGTCCGCGGTAGTGTATTTTAGATAGTTTGATTTATGGGGTATGGGGGAGACTAGTCGTATGTCAGTGTTGGCGGTACTAGTATCAATAATATTAGATTAAATTCTAAGTACTTTTCCTACTTATTACTTTAACAAATATAAAACATCTTTACGATCTTTATCTTTATTACAACATTTATAAATACGCCGAGGAAAGCTCTTCACAAAGAAGAGCTAGAGAAAGCTTACGATAGGCATTTCTGATAGAGGGCAAAGGTCTTGTATTATCGGTAACGAAGAAAGAGGCCTAGTACTGTTGTAAGACTAAGGAAAGGAACAGAAGAAGAAGAGAAGTATTGTTTCCCATCAACAAGAACTAACTATCCGAAGAGGGATCATTACAAGGGTGGTCAAAAACTTTCCACCGTTTCAGCAGTCCAAGAGATAAACATACTGATATGGAGTATTGTAAAATTTCAAAGCTTATAAATCTCTCCAAGTCAACTGTTTCAACAGTAGTCAAAAATACGAAATCCAGAGATGGAAACACCTATGATACTTCCAGATTTGGCAGACCAACTAAGATTACCAGCGCTGTAATGTGTTCGCAGGGTGCTAATCACGTTATCGGTAATAGATACGATAGTTGGCAGGTGGCCTGCTCTTCCAGAGAGGAGGCGAGAGCTGAGAACTAAAGGAGGCTTCGAGGGTGTACTGGGGAACAAAGAAGTAACCGTTCAACCAAGTATATTGAAATACTGTCTGTCGAAGTCTGCCTTTTCTATCGTAGAAACAGGCGGTCTTTAAATATACAAATCTGTTCATGTCTAGCATGAACGAAACTAATCAAAGGTATCAATTGATACACTTTGGTAAAACTCCTTAAGTATCAAAGCGATACTTAAAACAAAACATAAAACAAAACCAAGTATCAAACGATACTTAAAACAAACCAAGTATCAAAGCGATACTTAAAACAAAACATAAAACAAAACCAATAACTGAGTACCCGTACTGGTTACATTCCCCAAAACAAAACAACTGTTTAAACAAACAAAACGTAATAATCATCAAAAGTGGATTCCGAGAAACTCATGGCCTCAGTTTCTGCAAGAAATTCTTCATCATAAGTATCACACCAGGGGCAGGAAGAAACCCTAAGAAAACACTTAGACTAGAAGAAATGTAAATCACAGTAGTCACGAATACCAGATTCACGTTGTACATCAACCCAAGCGTGATCACAATCAGGACAGTAATCTATCCAGAGGATTTCGAAATAGTCTTCAAGTTTGATAACATCGCGGTTCAACAACAGTCCAACAATCTGTTGTCGCAGCCTCACATTGAGCTCCACATAGTTTGACATCGTTATGGTATTCGGATGGTGATTGGTGATTAGATAAAGTTGTCGAGAGCCTGCTCCATAGCTTGATTCTCCTCATCGCTGCTTTCGAATTCCGACTCAAAGTATGGTGCCCAAAATCCATCTCTAGCTTCGAGTTCTGCATGCCATCACTCAGTTTCTGGCATTGTAGGTGTCCAGCACATGGTGATATAATTGATTGTTGGGGTGAGGGATTCATTTGGCATGTTGTTTTTCCACCATTCATTTACCATATCCATGGCATGCTCTAGTCCTTCTAGTGGTTCCCAGCTGTTCTCACTCGTCGGATATCCTTTCCATTTGACTAGGAACTGATTATTTCTATGCCAAAGGCGGTGGTCTCGGATTTCTTCAACTTCCCATTCATCTTTCTTTTCAATGATGATAGGTGCGGGTCGAGAGTGGGTTCTTCCAGGGAACTTGGACCCGTCATTTGGGTGGAATCATTTGACAGCAGAGGCGTGGAAAACTGCAGTATTGTGACGGTACATGCATCCATCCATCTGAACAGTGTAGTTTTCTGTATGCTCGTCAAAAGATATGACTTTGAAAGGTCCTCGCTACCGGGGTTGCAATTTCTTGCTGCGTCTGACATTGGTAATGAACATGTTACCATGTACCATGAGCATGTCTCCTGGTGAGATGGAGACATGTTTGCGTCATCGTTTCTGGGCAGTAGTGGTGCTTCGGAATCGGGCAGCCTTAACAGCTTGGAAGGCATCGTTCCAAATTGCTTGGTGGCGGTTTAGGTGGTCATCAGAGGCAGGGACTGAGGAGTTCTTAAATAGTGTTGTAGGTAGGAGGGGGTATTAACGGCCAAAGACTGCCTTGTATGGTGACATTTCCAAGGTATCTGAAAATCCGGCATTGGTATATACGGCCAGTTCAACAAGGGCTGGTTCCCAGTTGGTTTGTCGTTCATTGATTATGTTCCTAATTCCGGTCTTAACTTCGCAGATCTTTCGTTCTGCTTGGCCATTAGTCTCATGGTGTCCAGGAGCAGCCATAATGTGGTTTATTCCGAGAGAGGTCAAGGTTTGCTTCCAGAATATGGTGGTAAAGCGGGAATCAGCATCACTGACAATAGATAAGGGGTACCCAAGGGGGGTAAACAGGTATTGTTGGAGGTTATTCCAGGTGTCTTTGGAGGAATCGGTAAGCTTCATTGGTATGAGCCATGTGTATCCAGAGAATCGATCCACAGCTACCAAGATGGTATCATATCCAGCGGATTTATTGAATGGTCCTGCGAAATCGATGGCATATGATTCAAATCTTTCACGTGGTAGTTGGAGGGTCTGTACTTTCCCTTCAGGTAGTTGTGTTTGCTCCTTGTTTACCTGACAGAGTACACATTGTTTGACGAAATCAAGGAAATCCTTGCGCATCTCAGGCAGTAAACATATTCTGAAGCATATTGTAGGTTGCGGTCCGCACTGTGGTGTCCTTTGTTGTGAATCTCAGATATGACATATTCTCTAATAGTCATTCCATTGAACATATGGCCTTTTGGTATGTATAGGCAATGTTCACCATAACGGGTGCTGGTATATACCATTCCCTTTGATATGTTGTAAGGAGCGAGGTCTCCATACCTGGAGCTATCCATGGCTTTGAGGTAAATTGGGTCATGGCGGTATCCTGCTATCATTTGGCTTCAGCAAGAGGAGGTTAATTCTTCTGTGGTTGATCTAACATCTCGTTCATCCTCGATTAGGGATCCTCTTGTTGGTTCGATAGGGGCTTCCTCTTCCTCGAAGGTTTCATAGAGTTGACGACAATGCTCGGGAATAGTAAGGGGTATGACCGAGACAATGGTTTCATTGTTGTATACTCGTAAGGGTCCACCATATAGTGGTCGTGAATCGATTATGGGAGGAGAGGATGGCAGGGCTGACTGTGGGGGGTGTAAATAGGATATTGCATCTACGTAGGCTGCTGCTTGTTCGAGTTCTTCAAGACCTTGGTATCATGTTGGAGCAGGATTAAGGATATGAGGAGATTGGGTTGACTCATTTTCGTCGATCATCTCTTCTGCTCCTTCTGCAGTGTCGAAGTTGGTATTTTTGGAATCATCAGCAGGTATATAGTACGGTCAGTGGTATCTGTTTCCGAACTTAATCTCAGTCTGGTGAAAAGGGCAGGTGTCATGGTAACAGTGGGACCAGTGGAGTCTGCTTTGTTCAAGTTCATGAGGAGGTGTGCTGCGGAGCGTGCAATTGTCTTTCCATTCTTTGTCAATATCCTTTCCACGTTCCATTCTGGCAGCACTGTAAATGGTGTAAGAGAAAGGATTGGAGGGAGGGGAAGAGCTGGCGGTAGCCATCGATGGTTCTTGTTTATAGGAGGTGTCATCAGGGCTGTCTTCACTTTGTCTTGTGTGATCATGAACAAGAGGAGGATCTACGAGGTCTTGATTCTCATATAGGCGGGAGAGAGCATCAGCTAAATAGTTTGTTCTTCCAGGAGTATAGATGATTTTTGCATCGTATTTGCTGATTTCACTTATCCATCTTGTTCTTCTTCTTCCAGGTATTCTTTCTGTTTTAAGATTAGTGAGAGGTTGGTGGTCGGTAACAATAGTGAAGGTATTGCCCATCAGGATGTGGTTGAAAGCGGCGCAGAGCATCAATCACAGCAAGGGCTTCCTTGTCTGTTGTTCCATAGTTCATCTGTGAATTAGTGAACTTCCTGCTGTGTAATGCTGCCGGTCTTGCCGTTTCATGGGAGGCCCCTTGCCCAACCCATGCTCCAACTCCAACATCCGATGCATCAGTAATAAGCCATATCGGTTCTGGTTTACTATAGTCGATAGGTTGAATAACGTTGGCGTTTTTAATCAACTCCTTGATGTTGGTAAAGGCTTGGTCATAAGTGTGGATCCAGACAAATTCTGCATTGCCGGTAAGGTCTGTAAGCGGCGCTGTCACAGTGGCGTGGTATGGGAGGAACTGGGAAATATAGTTGATTAGTCCTAGGAATCGCATGAGTTCCTTTTGATTCCGAGGTGTCGACCATTCCGTTAAACAGGCTATTTTTCCAGGGGCTGCATGTATTCCTTCATCATCTATAACATGTCCTAGTATATCGAGTTTATCGGCAAACAGGATTAATTTGTTTCTGCTAGCATAGAACTTAGCTTCCCTTAGTTTGGTACAAACTAAACCTATATGGTAGGCATGTTCTATTTTGGTGTTCGAGAAGATGAGAATATCATCAATGTAGACCCAAACAAAATGGTGGAGGTATTCGCTTAGGAGGTTTTCCATAATTTGCATAAAGGTGGCAGGCGCATTCATATCATCTTGTAACATAACTCAGCTAATGAAACTTCCGAAGGGTGTTTTGAAACTGTTGTAGCGTTCGCTTTCTGGATCTAACCTTGTTTGGAAGTAGGCATCGCTTAGGTCAAGCTTACTTCAGAATCTAGCCCGTCCAACTGCATTTAGAATCTGGGTTTGGTTTGGAATAGCGGAGCTGTCCATAACTGTGTTTTCGTTCCGTAGCTTAAGGTCAACCAAGGGGCGGATTCTTTTGCCATCCGCTTTTGGTTGAACAAATATAGGAGCAGCACCTGGGGCTTCTGCCCAGTAGGTGACTCCTCTTCTTTGTTGTTGGTTGATCCAATCACACAGTGGACCTTTGTATGCGTCAGTGATTGAGTAGGTGGGTTGGTTCTTGAGATTAGAGGGGTCTCGGAGGCGAATCTGGTGGTTCACCTCTCTCATAGGCGGTAGTTCTTCGGGTATTTGATCAGGGAAAATATCAGAGTAATCATCCAATAGTCATAGGGCTGTTGCTTTACAGACTGCAGCTCGGTACTCTCCGCTTGTTGCCTTGCGTGAGACTCTGACCTTCTGCTCTGAGAATTTGAGGGTTGATTCCCCACACCTGATTATAGCTTTGTGGCGGTTCAGGAATGGCATGCCTATTAGGGCATCGTATTTGGCTAAATTTCCAACCAGCATTTCCTGAGGGGGTAGGACTGCAGAACCAAGTCGAATAGTCGCACTACAGGTTTTATGGCTTGTGGATCGTGATCCCTTTACTGCCATATTGACTGGTATGGGTTGGTTAAGGTCTCGAGTTGGGAGTCCATGGACAGAGACAAAGGCATTACTGATCATATCTCTTCCGATTGCGCCAGTGTCAAATAGAACTCGAGCCTTTTTACCATTGATCAGAATAGTACCTTCCAGAGAGGTGTGTGCTTTGAATGTAGCCAGGGGTCGAACACTGTTGCATTCCACATCGATATATCCGATATGAATTTCTTCATATTCGCTGGATTGGGTATTATCGCTTTCAACATTGTTGGCCGATGCCTCTTGCTTAATTGCCTTTCCTTTCCCTTTCTTCGTAGGACAGTTCTTTGCCATGTGTCCTGTTTTTCCACATTCAAAACACTCTCCTTTCTGCCGTCTTGATTATTTGAAGTATTTTGTTTTCTTCCTGAAAACCCGTGGGGTATCATCTGCAGAGTTGCTGGAGGCTTTGTGCCGTGGCTGGCTATTCCTACTAGAGGATGTCTGTGTTTTGTAGGCCTTGGTCTCATGGAGAATGGTGTCCTTTCGTTCTGCTCTTGCAATTATTACTGCAATATCATCGCCGTTTTCCTCGAGTGGTTCTACTTCTCGCCGAAGGGTAGGGTGCATAGTGTCGTAGAATCGTCACTTCAGGATGTATTTGGAGATACTTCCTCTCTCCATTTGGTCCTTATACATCATCAGGTCCATAGCCACATCGGTGATTCGCTTGACGTGCGTTCCGTTAACTTGCTGGGGCTGGTTGAATTTGTTGTATAGGAGGTCATTGGTTATAGAGAATTGGAATTGTCCTTTCAGGTAATCGAGAACTGTAGTTCCTCTTAATCTTACATTCCCGCCGTATTTCTTATACCATTGGTGGTATGCGTCGGTTGCCTTTCCTTCACAAAATGATCCAATGATAAGTCCGGTTGTAGGGTCTTCCATATCTTTTCCTTGTAAGAGTAGGAAGTGTGAGAGTTCCGTCGCCCATCGGTCAAAAGCTTCAGGTTTGAGGTCTTTTCCTTCTCCTGTGAATTTCGCTAGGAGGTGGAGTTTAAACTTAGGAGGTTTAAATGCTGCGGGAACCTCCTCTTCTTCAGGCCTAGCTCGAGATTTTCCTCCTCCAGAAGGCCCTCCTCCTGTGCTAGCCATGTCTGATTGGCTGCTGGTTTCGGGGTCGATTGGAGGTTCAAAGGATGGCTTACTTGCTGGAGTAGAAGGGAATTCTCCTGGGGGTTGTATATCTTCCGTGTTTGCAGGATCGCCCGGCTCTTTAACAGAGCGCTGGGGTTGTTTCTTTCTTGTAAGGTCTTGCTATGGGATTTGCTTCCCACTCCTGGTCGTCAAAGACTCTATTTTGGGTTTGAGATGAAGCCAAATGTGCTGTGGTTCTGCCGCTTCTCTCCACTAGCGTTCTGAGGTGGATATCGATAGGTTGATCAGACCTAAATCCGGGGACAGATTCTTAACCACTTGCTGAGGTTAAAAAAATGTAATGTATTCGCAAGGTGCTATTTACGTTATCGGTAATTGATACAATAGTTGGCAGGTGGCCTGCTCTTCCAGAGAGGAGGCGAGGGCTGTGAACTAAAGGAGGCTTTGAGGGTGTACTGGGAAACAAAGGAGTAACCGTTCAACCAAGTATATTGAAATACTGTCTGTCGAAGTCTGCCTTTTCTATCGTAGAAACAGGCGGTCTTTAAATACACAAATCTGTTCGTGTCTAGCATGAACGAAGCTAATCAAAGGTATCAATTGATACTCTTTGGTAAAACTCCTTAAGTATCAAAACGATACTTAAAACAAAACATAAAACAAAACCAAGTATCAAACGATACTTAAAACAAACCAAGTATCAAAGCGATACTTAAAACAAAACATAAAACAAAACCAAGTATCAAACGATACTTAAAACAAAACCAATAACCGAGTACTCGTACCGGTTACACATACTGCCAACACTAGCATATGACAAGCCCCCACTGGTACAGGGATACTGCTAACCGGTATACCACTAATTCTAAGCTAATTAAGTCTACGGTCCCGCACCTACCATCCCCGAGTCATACCTGCACAGAAACTAATTATAAGACCATCAAATAACCCAGTACCCACCCCAATCCAAGTCCATAGCCCCTCTGGTATGAAGCCAACCAGCACTAAGTGTAGCTGAAGCTGAGCAAAAGACCGACCCAACCAGGTTCCTCATCCAACAAACATAAAATCACTACCACGCGGTCTGAAACCGTCCCGCAAAACCTCCACCATAGTAGAAAACCAACAAGCACAAACTAAAACTACAGGCGATACAATGGCAGGGAGAAGGCAACCAACATGTCAACCTCTCGTACCCATATGCCAGGCCATAAATCCTATGAACCCACTTTGCTGGTTGCCTCCAAAGAGTGTACCAGTGAGGAGGACCTGTATCCGCTACCTGTCCGCCAAATAAAATAACGCAAACATAAAAAATACATAGTGGCGGTGACAGACCGAAAAGGTCAGTGGGGCCTATCTCCTACCCCTGGGGCCATGACTCTTCCTGCCAAACCCATAGCCAAACCAAAGAAACCAAACAAACCCCACAAAGCCCAGCTCGTAAAACCCAAATAAGTCCAACTAGGTAGTCACAACCCACTATCCACACAGGTGGCCATCAGCCAGCTGGGCCATCGGAGAGCTTTACAGCACTCCACAGCTTCACCCAACAGCCCGAGCTGGACTGGAAACACTTAATTAGACCTCGCCCAACCTGACGCAGGCCCGACTGGTGCTCACAGGTGCCTCTCCCCCCTCAATCATCCCCGTCCAAGCCCCACACACCAGACGTCACAGAGCCCATCCAGCCCTCCAGCCCCTAAAATAGATCAACCATCCGATAGCCACAGGACAGCCCATACCTAGCTCCATCAGGCAGCCTCTGGTCTTGGCCACACCAACAGAGCAACAACCCTCAGCACCTTACAGACGAGGGAGACCCACCAGCCACAGCTAGGAGCCACAAAGGAGGCGGCACCAATACCCAAAAACACTAACACCAGCCACACTATCCAGCCCAGCTGAACTGAAGTCCAACCAAGCCGGGAAAGAGTAGGCAGAGCCAGCCATGGCCGGCCCCACAGGTCCAGCAACAAGCACAAACCGAACAACAGGTAAGAGGCACCACCAACTGACGTGACAAGAAGGGGGAGGGCGAACGAACAGGAGCAGACAAATAGAAGGTAGGCCCCACTTGCAATGGGTGAAGCCACCAACTATAATCTGCAACCAAACCACCCAAACATACAGACAACACGAATGCCTAGCAACCAATCGTCCTTCACCACCCCAGGTAGCAACAATAACCACACTAGGGGGGAAGAGCTTTCAGGGTCAAAGCCATCCCTACTGAGGCAGGGAGGAAACACCTGACTGAACCACCGTAAATGCCACAAGGACAAGGTTTCCAAGGGAACGGTGATAAACAACATCATAGAATTCCGACCGTAGAAATGTAATGTAACGAGGAGGGGCAGGGCAGGTACTGCCCTGCCACCTGAGCAATGATGCGGCTGACATGATGAGTTAAAGACACGGGACGGTCATCAAGCAAACCCGTGGGTGTTTTGTATCGTGAGAACTAAGGACTCCATTAAAACCCAACAAGAATATGAGCTGGCCCAAAGAACGACACGGGTGATCCCCCCAAACACAATGTACTATCTCCCCCAATTGAACATGAAACCTGCAAGTAGACAATAGACAGGAAAATGAAGACATTTTACCGAAAGGGGCTCATAAACGACTGTGATGAATAGCTCAAAGTGCCAGTATCGTGAGATAACCAGCAAGCAACAAAACGAGAAGCAAACAAGTAGTCCACCACACAACGCCAACAAACCTCAACACTAAGAATCCCAGAAACTACTGAGCGAACTCAAATATCTCCCCCAGAATCTAAGGCATCAAGGCCCATTGTGGATGAGAAAGAAACGCTTGGGGCGAAGTGACGGCAAAGACAAGAAAAAGTACTTAGAACAAAGCGTGAAGAACCTATCCTCCTCGGCTGTATCAGCCTTCTTATATAGTGTTCTTCCCGCCCGTAGTCATATGACTCAAAGTAGTCACATGCCCAAAACCAAATCATAACAAACTAGTCATGTGACCAAAGTGGTCACACGCTCAAAACTCATGACCTCATAGCAAGGTCATGTGGGAAAACTCATAAACCAATCATAATACAATAAACAAGTCATATGACTCGATTAAGTTATATGCGTAAAACCTATGACCTCATAACGAGGTCATATGCAAAACATAAATCATATGCACATGGTATACCCGCAAAGCACACGTGCAAGGCATACTTACCAGGTGCACATCTCATAACTCATAATCGTGTCATGTTCGAAACATAACAAATCATAATATCATAAGTCATATGACCCAAATGAGTCATATGCATGAAACAATAACATACCTATGACTCATAATCATGAGTCACGCGCCGTGAGGACATGGAACTCTCCCACGTGATAG
>NW_003298756.1:176232-213411 GCF_000151645.1 Tuber melanosporum
TTTTTATTCAATAATTTTTTAAAATTTTCTTCCTATTATCCACGCTTTTCTCGTCCCTTTCCACTTTTTTGGTCATTCTTTTATTCTTTTAAACATTGTTACGCATTTTAACGGTGTTTTCAAAGGTGCTATTTCCGTTATCGGTACTTATTACTATATTTTGGCAGGTTGTTCTTTTTTTCCAGGTAGGAGGCATGAGCTGAGAACTTAAAGGGGGCTTCTAAGGATGTTCTGAGAAACAAAGATGTTTCCGTTCAACCAAGTATATTGAAATGCTGTCTGTCGAATTCTGACTTTTCCATCGTGGGATCAGGCGGTCTTTAAATACACAAATCTTGTTCATATCTAGCATGAACGAAGCTAATCAAAGGTATCAAGCGATACTCTTTGGTAAAACAAACCAAGTATCAAAACGATACTTAAAACAATACATAAAACAAAACTAAGTCTGAAACGATACTTAAAACAAACCAAGTATCAAAGCGATACTTAACACAAAATATAAAACAAAACTAAGTATCAAACGATACTTAAAACAAATCAAGTATCAAAGCGATACTTAAAACAAACCAAGTATCAAAGCGATACTTAAAACAAAACATAAAACAAAACTAAGTATCAAACGATACTTAAAACAAAACATAAAACAAAACTAATAACTGAGTACCCATACTGGTTACAGATAGTATCAAAAGCAACTGAAAGAACATGAAGAAAAACCCTTAAGAAAAGGAAAGAAAGAACAATACTGTGGAAAGTAAATCAAAAAAAAAAAAAAAAAAAGACATGGAATGTAGAAAACAGCACTCAACCTTGGTAAGTAGTTAAGTCATCTATTGTATATAGTATTGATTCAAGCAATTCGAGTTGCAAAGAAGGATCGCGCATGAAGAACAAGTAAATCTTGTCATAGAATACTTTTTTACTGAAAAGCGACAGAAAACACAGGAAGCATGCTTGCCAGGAGGAAGGTGAATAAGGTTGTAAGGCCCTGAGGGCAGTGGGGAAAGAATATTATTGTGCTTAGAAAAGTAGCAAGTTTGTATTTTTGGTTTATAGGTTTTGCGAATACTGAGTTTAACAGTATCTGTAGATGCTTTAAATAAACTTCTAGCAAGATCAAGTCTGAATTGACGATGAGTAGTATTTGGATAAAAAAATATAAATAAAATGAAGGCATTAACAATTGAAGTATCTAAGATTCAAAAGAAAAGAGGAAGCCAATTGCAGAGGGCTTTAAGTTGAGTAGAATAGAATGCACAGAGTTGATCAGTCCAATCAACTCCATTCATATTATGGTTGTAGTCATCAATTATTTGAGGGATAGGTAGGATAGCCCAATCATGGCCATGGGTAAACGGTTGCCAAGTAGTGGCTGCATTAGTGCTGGTTGAACAGGGCCTTTTTCACTTACAATCCACTTACTGGCCAATTTCATGAAATGTAGATAACATGTGGACAGAGCCACTATCCTTCCACTGTAGAGCCAAAACAGGATTGCTAATAGAGCCTACTTGAGCTCCACAAAGATGATTCCATGGAAGCCATGGAAAATTATTATGAATATCAGGAGGAAATGCACTGTCATTCTGGCGTGCGGTCCTACAAGCCCCAATTCCAAAATTTTGAAGAACCTGAAAGAGGGTAATATTACTAAAATAATTATCCATATACACATTGAACTGGTGTGTACAATAGGACAGACTCTTAACTAGATCATGAATGGCCATTGAGTTAGGTGTAAGATATATAGAATCATGATAGTATCCTTAATCAGGAGTTCGAATTCCAATTGCTCGATAAGTATAAAGCCAGTTCCGAGTATAGCCCTTCTAGCAGAATGCGAAAATGTAGTAGTCCTAAGTGATAGGCTTATTAGGCATGCAGTAGGTATGCTTACTTCGACCACCAAACCGTACAATCATTTCATCTATAGCAAGATTGGAACTGGGCTGTAAGGCCCTCTGAAAGTACACTTGCAGGATTGAATGCAATGGCTCTAACTTCTTCCACCAGTCTGAATCCTTCCTCCCTTCTACCTGAACAGGCTCCATATACAAATATTACTTGATTTGCTAAAACTGCTCAAGAGATAACCTTTACTTTCCCCCAATCTGAGCTGGTTGCCACCAAAATTCTACCAGACTCCGGCAGCTATGCACACCCATAAAGATGATTTGTGCAACAAATTTCTGCATTTCTCTTACAGTAACTGGCTTCTAGAGTCGAATAGAACTGTGCCTCTTAAGTAGAACTGGCCCCTCCATCTTAGCTGCATACTCATTTGTATTACAAACTAGAGTACCAAAAATCTCATTATTCCAAAACTGAGAGAAAACATCATATAATGTACTAGAATGGCTGGAAAGTGTAGGTTCGTGTTAGGAGTATTGGGATCCGATACCTAGGAGTCACCCTGAGTAGGGTAACTCCATCCAGAATCGGAATCTCTGATCTCCAACACCCCCCTCCAGCCCCCTTACGGGGCCCACACGTCATCATACATATTAATCTCAGTTGCGTCCTGTGACTATAATACCACAGAGTTAAAGGTGTCAGAATAACACTGTATATGTCGCCGCTGTCCATCCAACTAGATCATGTTCACAGGATATATGAGAGGGGACCATCAGCTAGGTCTGAGAAGTGGAAAAGAGTAAATCTATCAACTATTTAGAAAGTTACTAGGCTTCCAAAATATAATACCTGTGGTATAGGCTGTAGGTAACAGGACATTTTCGCACAAAGAGATAGTATCGAATGGTAAAGGATCTCAATAAGAGACCAATACATTCACATCCACCTTACAACATCTGAAAGAGTCTAGAACTCCAAGGGACACTACCATAGAAGCCATTGGACTTCACAGAATGTTGTAACTAGGTTTCGGAACACATTGTGATTACAGGAGAACTTCTAATACTACAATAGTGATTGAAACCCTGTTACCCAGAGCAACCAAGGGTTGCTGACCAAGGGAATATCTGTCAATTTGGTGGAATAGCTTTCTGCAAATTAGTAGGAGGTCCTCCAGAAGACATCTATCAGTTAGGTAAGGAGTTATAGGGGTTTACAGTCAGGTGACCTGAAAAAAGGTTGTGATTATGACTACCTTCACAGATGCAACCTGCAGATAAAACTGATCATTTCATCAACGACGGAGACAATTGGAGACAACTCAGTTCAACTTGGGAACTAGGCCATAAGTCTAAAGACTCTAAAGATCAGATAACTATCATTGGAAACTATATGGTTCCAAGTTAGTTATATTGGAATTGCCAAAGAGGATGTGGTGATTTTCAGAGTCTCTAGGTGTTTGCAACTTTCAAGAATACCTGACATTGTGAGTTATAATCAGAAAGGAATATAGTTGTATGATAAATACATGTAATCCGTGAACACATAGACGCGGAATATAAATATCGAAGTGCCTCTTAAGCTTTAGACATCATTAAGCAACGGAGAAGAGACCTTAACAATATAATATTGTTTTACGATTTTATTTTACTTTACCAAATTTACTTCACTCTTAGTAATCATAAACGAAACGAGTGAACTCGAGCCTTCTCAGATAGTTTCTGTCTACAGAAACAAATCTTGATTAGCCTAGACAATTCTGAAGTCTATCAGCTTGTCTCCGCCTAACAGTTCGGCTTCATGGGTAGAAAATAAGTACTGTAAAGGGATAAAGATATCCGGTATCTCTGGCTTTAAGGTATATTGATTCTCAGCCAGAGGAGTTATAGGTGGAATAGGTGAATCAACCATTTCAACTGCTTTGGATCTGCGCTTTGCTTTTTTGAGAACTTTTGCACTCGCTCTTTTTTGTGTCACATATGGCTTTCGGCCAGCATGGCTGCAGGTGACCGGGGAGGAATTGTTGGAAATTGTTTGGAGGGGCTTTCGCTGCAGCATCTTTGGATTTCTTCTACTATTTCTCATACTTGCTCTTATGAACCTTTTTCTTGACGTTGTGATCTTACTTACTAATCATGTCTTAAAACACTAAAAGGGGTAGTCGAAAATTTTCCACCTTTTCAGCAGTCCAAGAGATAGAGGATATAGATTTCCCTTTTCTGGTCTTCTCTGAGGGTTTGGGAGTGTGGTGGTGCCATGGTAGGGGGTGATGTTGAGGTGATTATTGGTTGCGGTGTTGCCAAGCAGGGGTACGTAGACTTTTCAGACACGACTGTACTGTCAGCTGTGCATTGCTGGCAGCTGGTGTCAGGTGTTCAGTTGATTCCAAACATGGTGGCATGTCCGAGCCTGGCAACCAACCTGCCCGTATGTGACAAGCGAAAACTTGGATAACTCGAGGCATTGTATCATACCGGCATTGTATAAGTACAGTACGAGCACTTGTACCGTAGGGTGCGAGTACTTATATACGAGTAAAGCACAAGTACGATATCGGTGGAGGTGGGGGGCTTCATCCTTTCTCTCCTCCCTTCGCTTGTGTGCGTGAAAGCTGGAACTGGAACCGACATCTTGCGCTCCGCCGGCATTTATGTATGTTCAGGTTTCACAACGATCGCCTAGACAAAGGGACACCCCTTCTCCCCAGAGGATCTTCACTTTTGTTTGCATGAAGGCACTTTTGGTCATCTGACTGATATCATAGGCACCATTCTGATTGAATTGCGGGGGAGGTTGGATGCTGAAGATTAAGGGGAAAAGACGAGCTCATCCCCCGCAAGAGCCTGAATGTCGTGCCAACTATGGCACAGTACTCAAGTACATATCATACCCGTTATTTTTTTCTACTCCCACCGCAGCTTTTCTTTTTTCCTCCCCACTTTCCATCCCCCTCTTCTCCCATCTCTGATCGATCCCCCCCCCCGGAATCCTACCCTACGGTACCCTGTTCACTGCTATTGCCCATCCCGTGCGAAAAAGTAAACTTTGCTGATCATGGGAGAGACAAAAGACGGAGACTCCTCCGTCTCTGTCACCACTGCAGCCGCTGAGATACGAATCCGGGTGGCAGCATGTTGAGAGTGCCCGGTATTCAGCAGCTGGCAAGGTGATGGGGACACATCCCTTCTTGCTTATTTACTGGGGTCGTCTTGCTCCCTTCCCCCCGCCCCCTTCTTTCGCATTTCTTAATGCTTTTCATCAACCAGATCTCATTTCTTCATCTGGGCGTTTGAGCCTCTTTGACGTGAAAAGGGTTAAGCATCACTACTGACATGAAAACTGCTTCTCCTCTCGCCAACAATTTCCTTTTCAACAGGGTCGATAGCGCAACCGTCGTCTTCGCCAACTCTTGCCCAGGTTCCACCAGTGCGTCTAGCCTCCCGCCGTCGTCTCCCCCGTCACTAAACCCACCAAGCCAACCATCCCATGATTGCCGCGTCATTGCTGGTTCTGGTCCTTTCCGCCGCCTTGATCCCTCTCATTCCCAACGTGAGGCCCTGGATAGCGAAAAACATCCTCCATAGAGCCTCCACTTCGACATCCTCCCCACCACCACCCTCGATACATTCATCAACAGGCATGTCTTCGGCCGCCTTAGCTTCCCCGCCCGATAGCCCCACCGATGCCACTTCGTCCACCTCAGTTCCCCCGCTGGCAGACCTCTCTTCAGTGTCGTTGCTTTCCGAAGACCTTCAATTGACATACCTCGCGGAAGGCGCCGCAAACATTATCTATCGCCTCTCCGCCCCGCCAGGGGCTCCTCCAGCCGATGAATATGTCAACAGATTGTTGCGACTCCGCAAAGCGCTCCCTTCTGCCCAGCCCAATTTGTTAGCTTACTCTCACCTCCTTCACACTTTTCACCCCCTCTTCCCTTCTCATCTTTTGGTTCCGACGACACTTATCAGGGTCCCGAAATCAGTCATACTTCGGGAAAACGTCAACCTTGTTCAACTGGAGAATGCTGGAAAGCGCCCCGCCAAGAGACGTGGTTTATATCTTGAAGAGGAAACGGAGGATTATGGCTTCGTAATCCTGGATATGAGCCCACGTCCCGTCGAAGATCTCCCGCCGACGCCTCCGGACACCGACGATACCACTACGCCACCGATAGCTGGTGTCACTGCCGAGGGGTTCCAAAGGAAGGATTTCTCGACCCGTCAGATTCTTGTCGAGTTCAAACCAAAATGGGTGGTTCAGTCTCCTTCCGCTCCCGCCAACTGGAGGCGATGCAGAACCTGTGCGTTACTTCTCCAGAAGAATGGTGGAAAGCCGAGCTTCTGCCCGCTTGATTTGTCCTCTCGAGAAGAGTCACGTGTTAGGGATACCCTGCAGCACATTCTGCCATCTATCCCGCCGAAGAATTTGCAGCTCCGTCTTGGAGAAACTTGGGAGGATGCCAAGAAAGTGATTGAAGACCGCACTGTAGACTTCCTTGTTAGCAGTGAGTTGATGCCCCTGCTGAAGCGCTTGCAACTCGAGATGGACCCCTTGGGCCCCATCAAGGCTGCTCGGGAAGGTAGTCAATACTGCCAGGAGAGATTTATCACCGCCATGACCGTCCGCGACCTCACCATCTTTCTTCGCATCGACTTGGATGGTAGTGTTGAAGCACGCATCGGAGACTTAGATCTCAAGACTGGTGAAGCCGGAAAATGGGATTACTGGAGCAAGGTGGAGCAGACCCTAATCACCGATGGTTACTACACGGGAACCGAAGAGGGGGCGTCTGAGAAGGGCGTCTGGTGCAAACCGTAATTCGTAATGTCTACACACGCGCGCGCGCGGAGATTGTCTCCCAACTCAGCAGTATAAATTCATTATTTGCTCCTGGCTACGGAGATTTATGGAAGCGGTTTAACGAAGGTCATGTTATTTAGTGTATTAAATTTTTAGTGTTTTTGTGCTCCGCGGCTTCATAAGCTCCCACTCGATATTCTACAGTTGCGCTTCACCTTTCCGGATCTCAACAATCCAGATGTCACACTGCCCCTATAGTGTTCCTTGACCAGTGAACTTTTTTAGTGTAAACTTCCAACTCGTCATCCCAGATCACTTGATAAGGTTCGAACAGCCAGTTGTCGATTACCTATCGCAGTTATTCATACTAACTTTGACTCACAACCCGGTTCCTGGCGTTTTGTATCTCCATGGAATGCCTTTATAATGGATGTCAAAGTTCTGCAAATTTACCGTTCGAACCCAAACTCAACCCTGAGTGATCATCGGTGATAGCGACCACCTCCATTACATTTGGGCTCTGCTGACATCCTTCAATGACCCTTGGGAATGATGGTAAAAGGAAGACCCTTGCTTTCCTAGATCGGCTATAGTACTCATAAGAGGAGTATTATCATCACCATCACCCCGTGAACTTGATCGCCAGGGCCGCAATGTCTCCCCTGGAGTTTTACTGGAGTTTTAGGTCCGCCTCCCCTACCCAAGTCGAAAATTTATCTCAGGCACAAGAATTTGGTATGGGGGCTCTGCATCCTATGGTAGTTGTAAGACCAATATATTCGGTCAAAATTAGCCCTTCCAAATATCAGCTATCCCCAAGAAGATTTTGTGATCCGGAGGGAAACGGTTTCATAGCTTCATACTCCAATCCATACCCTTGTTATGGCGCCCTGCCAGCGAACAGCCTCAAACGAAGCCTTTTCTCTCTACCCCCTATCGGGGTATACACTGTGCTCACATCCAACAAGGGGTTCCCGAATTGCTCTAGTGGTGGGGGTGGAAATCAGTCTCGAGATTGGTTGATATCTTCTTTGATACTTGGTCTTTTCATCAGGGCTCACGAAGGTTCTTTATTAGAAGGCTCTGAAAATTATTCCGCGGAAAAATCGAGTCAAGTGTGTTTAGTGGGTTCACGAGTAGAGAAGCTAGATCTCATTGTTGTGCTTCCTTGTTCTACTTGTTTCCGTTATGGATTTGACAGAGACTTACACCATACCAGCCCACAATCACTTTTCTTTTTTTGTTAGTATCATACCAAGAATAAAAAAACACGGTGCAAGTACACTCAGTCTGACCGGGCCGGGGTTCCGTCCTCTCCCGGGGCATGTCGAAACCTCCCTTTCCGAGTTCCATAGGGAAATTCGCTACGGAGAAGTGGTTTTCCTGACCCCCCCCCCCAAAGGGATGCTATCATCGAAGAATACTCAATACGCGCTCAGACGGCGGCGTATCCCCGTGGGCGACATTGGCAGTGGACAGCGTACGTAAGTGGTGCTGGCGATTTGAGCAAGCCCTCGATCGGCACCTGGTCTAGTGAGCTCGAATACACCATCCCCGGCGGGCTCGGTGCCTTATGCCATATGGTGCAAAGCGCTTTAAAACGTGTAATGTGCTAAGGGGGATGCGCATCTTTCCCTAGAGCTTTTTTTGGAAGAGGGCTTTCCCTCTTCCCTACATAAACCAACCGAAGGTTGAATCCGATCCCTATATGACGCAACTTGTGAATTCACGCGCCATATCATAATAAGGAATAAAGTTGCGCCTCGAAAGTATTTGCTGATCATACCTCATCACTCGGAGATCTGTTTTTACCTTGTCCCCCATGCACCGGTACTATACGGTATCGCAAAGGTGTAAGAGGCGGCTTTGGAGTCGCCCCGCCAACATCCTCGATTACTCCGATCCTGACGGTATCATAAGGACTCAGGAGTAGACTTCATATAAGTATTCCCGCCACCACTTCAAGATCACTTCTTGCTATTGCTCATACGTTACTGAAAGGACCACGTTATGTTTGGAGAGGTAATAGAAGCGTTTAGCAAGCTGCACTGCCCCGCAGGAAAGAGGTAGGCAAGCAATGCTTTTCCACGCAATAAAACTGCTTTTGCCGAATTGGCGATCGCGCGTCTTCGGTCGAACGGGTTTTCACAATGCGTAAGCGGAAAATACTGAAGGAAGCGAAGGGAGAAGGTAATATTCCCGAAAGCGTTTATCGCGGTTCCCACCTTCGCCGCAAAAATTGCACGATTGTTCGCTAGTTTGCAAGATGAACTAAAGGAGGGGGGGAAAGAGAGACCCCTTATAATATGCCTTTCCGGGTCACATGTCCCGACGAATATGGTTCGTGCAGCCCAAAACGTACGCCAGCAATTGGCATTTTTATATGATTATACCCCCCCGCTAAGATAAAATATTGCTTCGAAAAAACCACTAGGTTATTGGGAATACCAAAGGGAAGAACATAGTGGTTTTTTTTTTTGAAGTAATTACAGATCTTGATAGTGAGATATATAATCAATTGACGAGTTGTTGATTGGCGCACCTTTTGGATTGTACGAACCATACTCTGCAGAACAGTAACCTCTACTGACTATGAAGAAGCTAAAATATAAGCACATTCTCGCCTCCATGGTATTTTCATTGTCCCTCGTGATGCTTTAACTAACAAATCCAGGCTGCTAGATCTACCGTCTTGTAAGTAGAAAGTAGGAGATGACAATACCGTGCTTGGTGTAGACAAGTCTCGATTTTCATTTTCATTTTTTCCACAAGCCGCCAGCAAATAAGTTCCCCAGAAAACTATCCCAAGCGTAAAAGGCTCACAAGTAAACCGCAAGCTCAAGAACTTCTGTGAAAACCTTCTAGGAAAACCCCCCCCTCGCCGGAATGCCATCCTGCTCCTAGAAAAACTACTACACTGAAAGGGAACCATAATATCCCCTCCTAATACTCCCCTCAAGTAAAAAAAGTATAAAAAAAAACATGAGAATAGCTACCTATAAAGATGTAATAAGGTCACATTAGGTAAAAAGGCATAATTGGCTACTGTGAAGAGAGTGGGGGCAAGGAAGGTTGATAGTTGAGGTCCCTAATATTCATCTGCCGTTCATGGTCTACTAACATCTGACGACACCTATCAGAAGCCAGTTGTCTGATATCGTTTGCCAGGTGATTGAGACAACGTTCCCACTTGAAGGGTATTTCATAGTCATCCTCGTTTGGAATATCCAAGAACTCACTGAGCAAGAATTTAGCTTGCAGGAGATTGGAGGAGTCGATAAGATCCTATATATATTAGCAATGGTAACTTGCTATTCTCTTCGAGTGCTTACTCACAATACGATCACCAAAATGAACAGCTAATCCTGACTCTAGATCCCGCTTCCAAATCTCAATGAACCCTGTAATCTTTCCCACCCAAGAAAATCCCTTGTATATGGCAGGTCCATACATATGCTCAAGGGTAAATACCTCTCCTGTTATCTCTCGCCATCTGGGGAATCTGAGTTGGGAAAGTTGTTCATTATCGAGGTCACGAACTGGGCACTTATAATCCGGAGTCTCCTCAAGCTTGAAAAGCATAACCGCAGATACCGTTTCGTGACCCTCAAGCCACATCTTGACATCCTCAACCAGCATATCATATGTCTCAGAGAGACCAACCTCCAGGGCAAACTTCACCACCTGTTTCCCGGCAGCACTTTCGATTTTTAATGCAGCATCAGGGGTCTTTTTGGATCTATAATAATTCCCATCAAAACCGGTGAATCGTTGGTTTCTCACAATGCGCACCTTGTCCATGATGCTCCCTGGATGGCTGTCACGTGCCAATGTAAACCCTTCTGAAATGGTCTCTACAATCCCTTCATGGATAGTGCTTGACTTCTGTGTGAATTTTAGGATTGAAGATAACGAGTTAAACGAATATCTTGGAAACCTAAATACATTTAGCAAAGAACCCACTGGATATGGGAGAAACAGCCCAACCTTTCATCCTCATCGACGTTTAAAGCTTTTTTGAAGCTAATGTAGTCTTCTATCGAAATTTTCATTGTAAGCCCCTTCTCGCCACATCCAGAGGAATCATATCGTCCTTTTTGTAACTGCCAGTGCTTGAATCTCTCAATGCACTTCTGACTCTCCGTAGACCTGGACTCCTGACACAGAATGGCCGGAACCTGTTCCAGTTGAGGAGGATCCTGGCCCTTCGGATTGGTAACGTGGTGGTTACAAAGACGTGGGGCCACGGGGGTCTGTGGGACCAAGGATGGAGCAGTAGGAAATGGCATCTGAGCAGGCCTAGGAGTGCGGCTACCTTGACCGACTTGGAGGTGAATTTGTGGAATTTCTGATCGGTAATACGATCTATTGTGGCTTCCTGAGGCATATGGTTAGTAGTTCATCCAGATAGAAACTTACTACAAGGATTATGAGCAGAGACACCAAAAAGGTGATAGATTCACTCACATAATGACTAGGGATAAGAAAATGAATCAAGGCCGTAGCGTGTATAAAAGAGAAACGCAAAGGAGGACAGCAAAACGAGCAAAGTGACGAGAGAGATAGCGGAAGAAAGGAACCAACAGGAACGGGGTAAGGCGGTCCGCTTGTGAATACTCACTGGGTTGATTTTTCACCACAGAAAACTGTGCTGTGTAAAAGTGAGGACCAAAGGTGTTGCAAGTATCGATATGTCTTTCCAGGAGAACAGGTAGACGATTAAATACTGAATACAGGAAGGTATGGACATCTATTTCAAGTGCTCTCGCACACCAGTGGAAATACTATGTGATTCCATAACCAATAAAACCCTCACAACCCCGCACAATCAAGCATGCCTCTGCACAAACTTGTCTGCTTCCACACACGCCTTCTATTGGGATCACTTCGTAGGGGTTTGTGTAGGGTTTCATTGTTCCCTCCGGACGGTACGACAGAGGCATGGCGAAAGTGCTACTGCCATGGTGCAGTTGGCAGGAGAACAAGTATACGGCACGATATGCAGACAAAAGATTATTCAAAGGTGGCATTGTTGGTGAACCAGGGGGCCATCGTGAGGTATGAGACCTTGGCTTTCAGCTTCCACTGTTGCAATGTTATTACCCTAGGAATACCATATCTAGGGGACGTGCGGGGAGAAACTAACCTTCGGGTATTGGAGCTGGTCATTCGCTGTGTTCGGTATTGGGTGAGACCCTGGGATACATCCTGTAGGATGCTGTGCTCATGCCAGTGAACCCAAACGTCCAGTCCGTCCGTCTTCGGGCATGGACGGGGCGGACGGGCCGGCGGGCTCTGCCAATGTCTCAAGATATGGAATGTACTGAGTTCCTACCGGGCCCTACAGGTGACGACCGGAACATGCCATTTGCACTAAGAATGCAGGGCCCTGGCGTCCACCCCCTTAGACGGCCGTCTTTGTGAATGCTGGACGCCATGCCCTGCCGTCCTCATCCACCCCCGCCCGGGACGGTTAGGAACACTTGCTCCTGCTCATGGGATTTGAGTAACTACCGTACTTTCCTCTTGACATCTAAACATATACCTGTAGAAACAGAAGGTGTAGTCGTTACATGAGCAATGGCGATCCCCAGGTCTCTTTCTTCCGCACCCAAACTGAACAAGATACCTGTCGCCCTGGCAACAGATCCGGCTAGAACTTTCCACAGGTCCACACAAACAAGGGAAAACTTGGCTTGTTTGGTCTTCCATGAACCTGGTTCGGGAGCTGCTCGGCGGGAGAGGCTTGATGATTCTTGATGCCCTCAATGCCTTCGGGGGTCGGGAATGTGATGCTGTGTTTGCGACCGACAGAGTCAGCTAGAACGTAGACGCGGTAAGTGACCGTGGGTATCGAATACCACCCTTGGGCCGGTTCAGGCCAATGTAGCAAGGCCGGTACGCGATAAGTTGGTCCGTAAGAGACCGGAAGAACGGTAGCATAATTCAAGGTATAATAATTACTCACCGAGAGAGTGAACAACAAATACAAACTTCTCTCCACACAAGTGAAACAATAACCTGAGCATCCGACCATGTCGAGCTGGTTCCGGGTATATCGAGCCGCATCCACCGTTTCCAACAGCTCTAAATGCTTTTGCTCTATCTTAGCAGTGAATCGAGGTGCCGATAGCATTGTAGTGCGGAGAAAAAGGAAGAAGCAAAGAGCCACAAGTAACCGGACCCATCGGTGGTGAACCGCGCCGCGCCCACGAATAATCTCCAAACTAACAACCCCGAGTGATCAACAGTGAACCCCTATCCTGCTATAAACAGAACAGTGCCCGATAATTTATGGAATACTGTAGAGCAGTTGCGTAACACTAACTATTTTTTTTTAAACACGGATTTGCCCAATACAAGCTCTGTACAGTAGAGTACTACACGTAGTACATCCACTCTATCTCAACCCACCACCAAAACCCCTCCAATTCCCCGTTTCTACATGCACTGTACTCGTACTTTACCAAAAGATGAAAACCACCTAACCCACTGTGCCCGTATAGTACCGGGGCTCGCTTATTACTGCATAACGCCTTTTCCCGGCTTCATCTTGACTGTGTGGCAAGCAAACCTGAAACACTCGCGTGATCCCCACGATACTTGTACCTGGGTGCTGGGAATATACTCGAGTAATCCCTGCCTCTGCTCCATCAGGAACAACTCATTCCCGTGAAGTGGAAGGGATCGGCTCATTCTCCCCCTTCCGAGATGGGCTAGTGTGGGACATCGTGGGAGCCTATTGTCGGGGATATATTGGTTTCGTGAAGAGGTGATGGAAATCATAACTAAAGATAAGAAGCAAAAAAAACAAATAACACCTTTCTAACTCTGAAAAAAAAATCTCGTGGGGGGATCCCCCCAAGCCAGAAAATTCAAACTGTTAACAAATCAATAAGAACATTCATATTTTATACGCTTCACTCTTTCTATAGGTTCGAAAAACTCCACCTTAGAGTCAAAGTCCCTTCCCTCAATGCTAGTTCCGAAACAGGACATTGATACAAAACATAATCGACCGCCTCCCTCTCCAAGTTGCGGTAGCCCTTTGCCCCTGTTTTCCTAATCCGCTCGCCCAGCAAGATAATTCTTTCCTCCTTCATTTGGTGAATCCTTCCTGCCGGGAATACAGACCCAGTCATGAGTGCCTACCATGCCCGGAGCGGTACAATAGCAGTACTGTATACAGAACAATTCCTAGCCACCCACACTCTATCGACGTACCCCCGTATCCGGGTGCCGTGTGAATGGATACGAGAGATATAAATCCCCCCGCTCTCACCACCCTCCGAGTAGACCTTTCATAACAAGTAGGATAGGTAGCTATACGAAGAAACAGGAATTGCTCCCATTCCGTCCATTCTTTTTCCCCCCTTCTTATACCCAGATATCACATTCTTTACGTCTGTCGCGCAGGTTTCCCTTCTTTCTTTCTTTCTTTTACCTTCTTTTCCTAAACCGCTTCCAATCATGAGATTCTCACTTGCCACCGCTGCAGCGATATTGCTAGTCCGGGGGGTATCGGGACAATTGGTGGGAGGGGTCCCAGTGGGTCCTAAAACTTCACTCAGCGAGAAGTCCGGCACTATCTGTAACGTCCTCAACTACGGAGCTGTGGCGGATGGGAAGACGGATATCGGTGTCGCCATTACCAACGCATTTTCGCAGTGCGTTGCTAAAGCCAGTGGGGGAGCGACGCTGTTGGTGCCTGAGGGGGAGTATCTGAGTATCTCCTTTCCCTCTTGTGCGCTCGGACGGAAGGACAGCGGGCTGATGGTGGCGATAGTTACTACCGGAGTGGTACTCAACGCGGGGACAAAATGGGCTTTCCAATTGGATGGACTGATCACCTTGTCTGAAGACGGACGCTTCAACGGGAACGCAATTGTCGTGAAGAGAGCCACGGACTTTGAGATGTACTCTAGCAACGGCAAGGGAGCTATCCAAGGACAAGGTTACAGGCAGAGAATTTCTGGGTCTAGTCAGAATGCAAGGTTGTTGAGGGTATGCTCTACCACCGCCCGAACCAGGCCAAGGGGAGATAAAAGCGTTAACGAACAATAGTTCATGACTTGCGTGGACTACTCCGTGCACGACCTAATTTTAGTAACCCCCCCTCTTCCCCGATTAGATACCGGTGCTGACGGAGGGCACACAGATCGACTCCCCAACTTTCCACCTATTCCACAACGACGCTACAAACCTCGAAAACTACCACATCACCATCCGCGGCGGGAACAAGGGCGGCCTAGACGGCATCGATCTAATCTGTCTGTCAAATTGCTACCTTCACCACATAGAAGTTACCAACCGCGACGAATGTATCTCCGTCAAGACTCCCTCCAAAAACGTGCTCATCGAGGAGATTTACTGCAATCAGAGTGGAGGCATGAGTATCGGGTCTTTGAACGCAGCAAGTATGTCCCCTCCTCTTCCTCCTCTCCGGTATTGGTAAAGCGACAGTGCTGACAAGGGTAAATAGCCGGAAGTCAGATCGAAAGCATCCACATGAGGAACATATACGTCCACCAGTGCACGCAGATGCTCATGATAAAGACCTGGCCAGGCGGCAACGGTGCAAACGGGTACGTCCGCAACTCCATATTCGAGAATTTCCACGCCTACGATACCACCTACGCCCTCGATATAGACCAGTACTGGTACGGGCGCACAGAGCCCAACACGGGCGCTATCGCCATCTCGGACCTTCAATTCAAGAACTGGACAGGAACAGTCGACAACGGCATTTCTCGCGGCCCCATCGTTATCCGCGGGAGCAATATCGTCCCCTTAACGGACATAATGATGGAAGACTTTCGCATGTGGACGGTGAACAAAGACGTTGTCGTCCTGCGGTGCAATAACGTCTACGGAACGGGGTACTGCGCGCGGGAGCTGAACGGGGCACAGTCGACGCCTTTTTCCTCCACGGTCACGATTCGTGAAACTATGGCGGGTTTCGTTAGTCCTACTAGTCCTCCTTGGGGGGTTGGTCCGACCGGGTATGGGCTCACGGTACCGATACCGGTGTATACGCCCGCGCCTATGTGGGGCTTTAAGCAGGGAGGCGGAGCGGCGATTGAGCCTACACCTCCACAGGTTACCACCACTCCAAAGACGGCCACGGGCCCGCCTGCTACGAGCACGCCTAGTGGGCCGAAGCGCAGGGCTTATGGAAGGAACAGGAGGAACTGGTAGAGAGGGTAGATCTGCAACGTCGGTGGTGTCGCAACCCCAATTTTCGAAGTAATCAAATATAAGAACCCCGCTGCTTTTTTGTGGCGTATTGTGCATGTGGGACATTGTAGACCTTCTATTCGGGGCGTTTGGGATGATAAACCGAGTGATGTGCTATGAGGGGGTGGCTCTGCATTCAGTCTTCATGTAGTACGGAGGAGAGGAAGTGAATATACCGTGCATCAAGGAGGCAGAAAGCATTATCAAGGTCTCATACCCGCTGCACTGGTGCTACGAGTTATGCCGGCACGCTCCGAACGCAACATTTCCTTGGAACCGTGTCCTGAGAGTAATAGTGAGCTACCCTCAAGCCTTGAAAATTCTATCCCTCTTCGAGGGAGAGCTGTGCGCAGCACCCGTAGATGACGATGTTGGCTCAGTATGATACCACCCAAGGTCCTCACTTCCCCCCGACCCAGCCACCCTAAAAACCCGTCGCTAGGGCAATCGCATCCCCGAACCAATCTCGACGTGCCTCAAGATAAGAGCGGTTATCCCGGTGCTACCCTTCTATACGCGTGCGAGTGCTCAGCAGCGGCAAGTCTTCGGATTAATACCCCATGCTCCCGAAACCCCACAACCCCCAGACCGAAAAGGCACTAACCAAACCGACAACCTCCCAATGCCCAGGCTATCCTCAAGAGAGCACCTAGGCGCCGGCCATCCACGATAGGCATCAAAACCTATCATGTACAGTACCACCACTCCCAACCAAAATGGTTCCAAAGCCTCAAGACCGTTGCGTGCATACCGTAGACACGACACGGCAAATTCACCTTCCCCCCTCGTTACGAAGGATACCCCTCCGAGTTCCCTGACCAACCGTTGGGGAGCCCATGATCACACCTAAAATCTTGATCAAGGCAGAGATGGTCCTTCTCTACCTATTATAACAAAATGCTAACTTGCGCCTATCCGACACCGGCGTTAGCACGTTCTGCTAATTTACTTACCTATGATACCCACCAGGAGGAGGAGGAGGAGGAGGTTGGACAAGGTGAGAGAGCCACCAACGGACGAATCCAGCAAACCGACCGACGCATCGATTAACGAATTCTCACTGATTCGCCAAGCATCACACACACCTCCTCTCTCCCCGCCCCCCACATTTATCCTGCGGAATACAGCATAGGTTTCGCCGATAACTTATCACATCACGACAAAGCGTTGTGCTCCCAGAAGTAGACAGGAATTATTTTTATTTTTACACTCTTTCAAGAGGTGCTCCGATTCTGTCTGTTCTTTAGGTTTACGAACGGTAATGGGTAAGACATAGTTATCCCTGGAGCAAAGAAAATACCCTTTAACCAGCCCCTCCCCACAAGACATACACACACCTCTTGTCTGCGCACAAGCAGGTAGGTTATGCATGAAGCGCACTGCAGGGTTCCCGAGTGAGTTGTTATGAACGCGATATCTGCCAATCCCCAGAAAGTGGAATTTCTTCTTTTCCCCCGCAATCTAACAAACAGCCTGAGAAATGACTTACCGGATTCTCGTCATCACAAAAAAAATCATGTCCAAGCGGTGGGTTTTAAAAAAGGGTTTCGCCCCGCGCATGTAGTGGTGGGTTCCTGGTTTTTCGCAAGATATCCATCATGTGGACGTGTGCGTTTGTAGAGGGTTTTTTTTTTTTTCCGCCATGTTATGATACTACAGTCGTCGCCTCCATCGATCATCGGAGTTGATGTTCAAGGCATGACAACCCCCACGAGCCCCACAACAGACACAGGAACTCGCACAATAATGACGATAAAGCCCGGCCTCCACCCAATCCTATCCAATCCAACTCAATTATCACAGCAGTTCATGCCGACCTGACGATAAACTAGTCTACTCGTACTCCGGAAAGCACCATCAATACCCCCACAAAATGGCGGTCATAATCGATTGTTACGAGTGACCATAAATGACCCAATAACCTTCACCCGATCATTCATTGATGTGATGCAAAAATCGGTGACGAATGGAAAAAGAAAAAAGTACTCCATCAAACTCGCTATTGATAATAACTCAAATACGTGCATAATCCATATCATCAGTCCATACTTCGAGCTGTGAAAGAGAAGAATGAGAAACGAAATGAAGTGAAAAGAAGTGAAAAGAGAATCATGAAAAAACTCCCCCAAACGAATGCTACCAAGCTAACGGAAGGATGAAAATGGAAAGAAAAAAGAAAACCCCATGCGATGCACCTCTACATCATTGCTATGCGAGGAACCGAGAGCAAACTAGATATCCGGGAAGAGAAAAATAGAAAATGTAAACAAAGGGAGAAAAGACACAATAACGTACTATACTATACAAGAATCGTCCTCTCGTCCGTTCTGTTCGTTTCAATCTTGCCACACAAAAGAAATTAGAAAATGAAAAAAATGAATTCATGGAATGAGAATAAACAAATAAAAATAAACAAAATGCACGCTCTATATGGGCGCTGTTTGCAATTTGGAATAAAATCAATCAATAAAGCTTTCATATCGTGAATTATGCGATTATGTCGATTATGTCGTGAAAATAAAAAATTCGGGAAAATTCGGCATGCTTATGATTTCCTGCCCCAGAACGACTTTATTGACTTTACTCGCTCTACTCGCTCTTTAAGCATCGGCTTTGGGGGGGAGGCGGCAGCTGCTGCAGGGGTCTCGGTGGCGGGTGTTTCGGTAGTGGCGGGTTCAGCAATGGCGGCGGGTGCGTCGGACTTGGCAACCCCCTCTGTGGGGATGGCGGGAGCGGGAGGAGGAGCGGGAGAGGCTTCAGTAGTGACCTCAGCTGGTCGCTCAACTTCCTTTCCCTTTCCTTCGGGGGTGGCGGGTGCTACTACGGGGGCGGTAGTGGAGGTAGCAGTAGCAGGTCTGGTGGTAACTTCCTCACCCTTATCTGACTTTGCAATGCTATTCTTCCTCTTCAATTCCTTCGAAATACCCCACCAGCTCGATCGGCGGGATGCCGGCTTCGGCTTCTCCTCCTCTCTCGTGCTCTGTGCGTCGTCGGATGAAGGACCGGCGACCGGGGATACGGCGGGAGTCTCATCGGGCTTTACTGGGGAGGCAGTGTTGATGGATTCACTGGGCGGCTTGATAGCCTCGCGGACATCGGTGGTCGACTTGGAGCCCGCAGGTGCCTCAGTGTCTGAAGCCTGCTTAGCAACCGCGTTTCGCTTCTTATCGCCCAAAGACAATTTCGAGATGGCATTGTTCCAGCTCATGGATCGTGTGATTGATCTCTCTGAGCGGCGGGAAGACGGTCTAATCGCTTCTGCCTCGTCTCTCGACGTCCTTGTCTCCGGGGGAGTAGGTGGGGGCGTTGGCTCACCTAGCTTGAGGATCTGTGAAGATGCTGATGATGGAGGCGCCGACTTGTCCCTCTTCTTCGACTTTCCACCCGGAATCACTGAAGTAAGTGACCTCCTGAGGGAGCCCTCCCTCTTCATTGCGTCGTTGGATGGCTGGCGGGTTGGGAGACCAGATACCATACGGCGGAAGGATCCTTTGCGGCTGGGGCTGGACTTGGGGTCTTGCGAGCTGATGGACTTGCCGTCATCCATGATGCTTCCGCCGCGGGATGGTGGGGGTCCGTGAGATGGGGAGTCGACGACAGGAGCTGGCTTGGGCTCCTCAGTCTTTTTCACCTCCTCGTTGATGGAGAGTTGGTCGGGACTGGCGGAGACGGGGTGATCTACAATCGAGATATCGTCCTCGTCGGAAGTGGCGGGCTGCTTGCCCTTGTAGTCAACAGTCAAAGAACCACTGTTTTCCCTGGCGGGTGCGGCGGACTCCTCCGGCTCCTCCCTCAGATCAGAGAGGGAGTTAGCCCTCGAGTGCTTCCTGCTTCTAATACTGGCGCTATCGCTCAAGGTCTTGCGATGGTCCTTCTTGTCTTCTTCGGACGAGGCCTTGTCATCTTGAGCCTCCTTCATGGCAGCCTCGGCAGCATCACGAACCTCCTCAGGAATAGCGGCAGGAGTGGCAGGAATAAGATTGAAAACTGGTGTTTCCTCCTTATCTTCCTTCTCCTTATTTTCTTCCTTCTCGGCTTGGATGTGCTCGGGGACAGTCTCAGCGGCGAGCTCGGGCTCCATCGCCTGTGGCTCCTCAACTTTCTTCTCCTTTTCTTCCTCCTCCTCCTCCTCCTCCCGCCTCCTCGAGGCATCACGCATAGCGAAAGCACGGGGGAGCGAGCGAGATCGGTAAGATGAGGCTGGTGAATCTTTCGGGGGCGAACCAACGATAGACTCCTCAGATCTGGGTCTCCTGATGGAAGCCGGCTTCCCGGTGGGGATGACGATCGACACCGGGAGAGGCTGGATCTGGAGGCTGTTCTTGCGAACGTGGAAGGGACATTGACCCTCGGAATCTGGAGTAGCCACCTCGGCGGCCTCAGGGCCTTCGAGGATGGGCTGCTCGGTCTGCAACTTGCGTTCAGGAAGTTGGAAGCCTGAGTTCTTCGGCAACGATCGGGGCTCAATGTCCTCCTCAATAGTGGTAAGCAAGTTCTCAACTGGGGAAACCGGGACCGGTTCGAGATCACCACGGTTAAAAGTGGGCTTGGGCTCCTCGTCCGGATCGTAGACGTCAATCTTGTTATAAGAGGGGACGTGTGGGCCGACAAGCAGCGGGGTCGACTCTCCCAAGGTGGTGGAGGACTCGCCCTCGGATTCGGAAGCTTCGATGGCTCGTTGCTTACCCTTCCCCCCCGACCTTGTCCCGATACGCTCGTGGGCATAGACGTCTTCCCTAGCCCGGACACGAACCTGTTCCCGTGACTTCTGCTGTCTCTTTTCCCGCCTAAGGCCAAAGCCACCCATAATCACCCACAAGTTCCTTGGGGTCCAGAAAGAGAGGGCAATGCCTATGCCGCAGATGGCAGCGAGAAAGCCGCTAGCGTTCCAGCCCCGGGTGTGTCCGGCAGAGGAGTGCTCCTCTTCGTTTCCATCTCTGGGTCCTACGGAAATTAAACTGTAGTCCGGAAAATCCTCATACCAGGGTTTAGCAGCCACAATTGACTCGACTGAAATAATGGGAGGAGGGGAATCGCAATACCCAATCGAAATACCAATCCCTGCTACTTCTCCAGCAATGCACTGACTTATGGGCATATGGGGTGACACGGGAGTCCCGCTCTCACGTGTTGGGGAAGTGTGCTCAACCTCAGAGTTCCTCCTCGAAAAGAGTTGGTCGAACATCTTGAAGAGGTAGAGGAGGTGGGGAAGACTTCTGGTCTTTTTCTTGGTGGGCTCAATTGTGAACACAGGAGCGGAGGTCAGGGTTATGTGTATACAATGAGAAGAGCCAGAGTGGAGGGAATGGTAGAGGAGAAGGAGGAGAAGGGCAACAGTGACGCAGGTGGAAGAGAGGCGGCGATGACGATGGTGCAGGTGATGATGCACTGCGAGCAGTAGCTCAGCAGGAGTCCGTGTGGAGGGATGAGTACGTATGATGGCTAGTAGACAGCCTCTTCTTTGATGAAGAGGGAAAGAAATGGGAAGACGAAACGGGCTTGTGGATATATAGGAGGAGGTGGGAGGGGGGGGGGTAGCAGCAGTAGCAGGGAGAGGTAGACGAGAGTGGTGAGTGGTGTGGGTATGAAGGTGAGTCGATTGTAGAGGTGGTGTCGTTAGTTGTGAGGAGGAGCCGGATGTGTCAAAGTCGGTAGGGATTGACGTGGTTCGCTCAAGGGGTGGTGGTGGTGGTGGTGGGTGTTGAGAAGGATGGCCACGCCGACGTCAGCAATAGCAGAATTAGACTGAGAATTAGACCCGAGGGGGGGTAATTGCTGGAGAAGGCGTAAAAGCTTGTGGGACTCGGAGAAAGACGAAGGAGCAGGAGGATGAAGCGCAGGATAGCGTGAAAATAATTGGCGGTGAGTCTAGGGAGTAGTTTAGCTGTGCTGCTTCTGCTGATGATATTGATGATGCTGATGGACCGAGGTGAGCAAGCACCACCACCCAAAGTGGATTTTGATGTAAACGGTGATGATGATGTCCTTGATGGTGATGATGGTGATGATGGTGATGATACTAGTAGTACCCGAGGGAGCAACAGTAACGGATGGATATATCTCCCCTAGGCAGCCGGTTCATGTTTTCCTGGGAGCTATTATTGTCGGAGTGCCCCCACCTACTTTAGATGATCAGGCGAAGTACTCGTACATGATAATGTTACAATGGTTGACGGCGGTAAATATTAACACTGTAGTGCTCCTAGTGATAATCGGTGACAATGGTTCAAAGGGGACGACAGAATCCAGCAATTAGACCCGTCAAATTTCCCCAATTCCAGAAAGAAAATCAAAATCAGAGCAAACAATTGGAGCCTTTGCTGTCGTCGATTCGAGCAACAAACGAGTGCATGCGTGTAGCGTGTTAGACTCTCTCTTGCTGGCAGGATCTATTTTCCTTTCTTTTTTCTTTTTTGTTTTCTTTCCCTTTTTCCTTTTTCCTCTTTTCTTCCCTTCCTCTCTGGCCTCCGAATCTTTTTCCGCCTATCCTGTCCCTCACTTCCCCCCAAGATCTAGACGAACACGTAGACACTGGCTTTGCAGCGTATCTGCAATGTGTACAGGGACAGCCTATCAGGGATGCAAGAGGGAAGCGATTCGAACTGCTGGCTAGGCCAAGCCCTGCAGGGCGGCAGTCTACTTGAGCACAAGGGGAAGCGACGGGAGTTTGAAAGTGTTCGGAATTGGGAAGGGTGGCCAGGAGAGGCTATGATATGAGGGGGGTGCAGAAGAAACCGGGAAAAAAGAGAGACTTTGAGGGGTTGAATGGAAAGGGTGTGTGCAAGAAGCGAATGGTTGGCTGGGACGAGTACTCGAGTACCAATGGCAGAAAAAGGGACCTTCTCCGTAAACGGATTTACCGGTACCGTAGCTACAAAAGGGCATCGTCTGTGAGTAATATGTAGAACGGGTTCCAACAAAGTTTATGATGGGTGGTTGGCAGAAGCGGGTCAGGAAGGGAGAGGCTGTTGCGGACCGGTACGTACCCGGGTACCGTAGACGAAAGAAACAACTACGGGACGGAGGTCTATAACACCTAAACTTACCCCAAAGCATCTCGGCTTCAACAAGCTGAACCACGCACAGAGGATGCCCGAGCGTGCACGAGCCAAAGCTCAAGAGACGGAGCAGGATGAATACTCGAGTACAGGTAAATTTATTTTTATTCTTATTCTTATTCCTATTTTTATGTATTTTTATGACAAGTATTACAGGGAAGAGGAGGGGGGGATCGGAGGTGGTTAACCGGGAGAGATAGTGAGAGACATGTCCAGCAAGCTATGCCCAATTCAGGCACCATTTATTCAACCCGATTCCTGTCACCTTGTCACCCTCCGTGCTGCAAGCTCTCCAGCCACAAATACTAGTACTCTGCTCCACACACGCGCCACTAGCCTCAAATTCCAATCTCACCGGCCGTTGAATGCTGCATGTCGCAAGCATTTCCATCCATCCATCGGGCCAGCCAACAATTCAATACGAAAACGCATCCATCCATCCACCCTCACTTTACTCTACCCTCCCTTCGCTGTCCGTTTCATGTTCAATGAGATGGAGAAAGAAGAAAAGGATGAAGAAAAAAAGGAAGGAAAGAAGGAAAGAAGGAAAGAAATGCTACCTTGCCCTGCTTGCCCCCTCCCCCACTTCTCGTCTCGCCTCATCCATGATTTCCATGCTGAACAGTAAACATGAACACGTCCCGTTGGCCTACCGCAGTGCATCTACGAATTTTCCCCAAGACTTCTCTCTAACCGCCGCGCATCCCATGTGATTCCCCCCAAGCCCGTCTGGAAAACACTACCCTACATACCCTTATTGTATTCCCCGTGTTACGAGAAACAGTTCATTCCCACCCACTCGTTTCAGGAACATGCAGTAACAGCCGGGTGACCAGCCAGCCAACTGGCAAGCCTACAGTACTGTACTCGTACAGCATTCTCGCCTGTCGCATAGATCCCTCTGTGGTAGTGCCAATACCGGGGGGACTGTGCTTGCTTTTTTTACTTCGAAGTGGGAGCGAAACAACGCATCAGTTGGTGCCGGTAAGTGGTAAGTGGTTAGTGAAGAGGTCAAGCCAAAAAAGCGAGGTAATTGCTCTTTTTTGGGAAATGGGGAAGTTGGATTTTTGAGGTTCAGTGCGCGGGGCAGTTCTCGGGGCAGAGCTAGGCTGTGGATGGTTTTGAGGGGCGGGGGAGTGGAGGGCAGTTATCACGGTGGTGCTTTGGGGAGAACGTTCTGACCATCATGCCATCGATCGCATGAGCTAGTTGAGCTTGCCATTTATCATTCCACAGCATACCATCGGCGAGCGCAAACAGCAGACTACGGCCCCTCTCCTACCACCGTGGAGACTTCATTTTCACCTTACCCCCTTTAAGGCTTTATAAATAAAATAAGGTGAGTGGAACCGGAGAAGTTGGGGAAATAAATTCGAAAGACACTGTCCGTTCCGCCACCACCGCGAGGCTCTCGAGCCGCGGGGGGGGCTGGCAGATCTTTGCGGTCTGGTTGATCGGGATTTGTTTGCGGTGCCAATTGTTTCTGCACGGGTATAACTATGGTAGGGTAACGTAGTATAAGGTTAGGGTGCAGTTGTGTGAAGGTATAGGAATGAGGTAGATGGCATACCGGTATGGTACGGTAGTCCCGTCCGTTGCATTCTGGAATTTTATGAAGCTGCGATATCGGAGAAGACTGGAGGAGGTGTGCAGCGGTGGGCTTTGGCGGCCATCCCGCGGTCCGATGCCCATAGCGCCATGCGCTTTGCTTGTACTGTATAGATACTGTATGATACTCGAGTACAGTACCTGCTGCCAGCACAGGTATGGGATACGTATGATACTGTTTCGGTACGGTACTCGAGTATCATACCTCCCTCCTTCCCCCACAGTGAATAATCTCAAGCCTGTTCTATCGACCTCGCATGCAGCAGGACATGGTCTGATGAGGCGGGCTACCCGGTGCCAAACGAATACAAGTACCAGCAATTCCTCCGGCTCATCTGTCCCCTTCTCCCACCCCCTTCCCCCGTCATTGATTCCTACATAAGCAACCATCCGTTCTATCCTAACCCTCTATGGTAGATCAACCCACCACCTTTTACATGCTCGAGTACCGTACCGTACTTGTACCAATACCGGCAGTGCCAGACGCTAAAAACCGACTCTCTTGTTTTAATGGCTACAAGTACGGTGCTAGTACGGTACTGAGAGCTAGGCAGATACTGCTAGGGTAAATTTATTCGTTTCTCGCTTAGTCATACATACAAAAAAAAAGTAGCGCCTTGGCATAAATCTGCATCCCGAGTACTGTACGATATGTGTTCACTTTTCCTAAAAATGCCCCTCCTGCCCTTCTCACCAACACTTCACTTTATCAAGCGCTGAGTTCACGGAATCAAAGAGGAGGAAATTTTAAGTGGTTCCAAACAGAATTTTTCTCCCAAAACTTTTGCTGTTGGGGTTCCATATAATTTATTTATCCTTGTAACGTTGGGGCTCGTTCGTTGTTGGATTTGGTGCTGAGGGTCTAGCCAGACCGGTATCCACCCACCTACGAGTACTCGAGTACGAGTACCGTATAGTACTCTACCTATCCAGCCACAGCCCGCTGCGGCTCTGCGGCTATGGAAAAGGATACACCTTCCCCCTCGGTTGCTCACCCTCCACCCGTCTGACTGGCAACGTCGCGCCGCGGATGCCCCATCCTTGCGGGTTGCGCTGGCAGCGCTTTGACCCAGTGATGCGGTAAATTTAGGGTTGGGGTTGGTATTTCGGGGGGCTTCTCCCCTTTTTTTTGTTTGCTTGCCATGATGGGGGGGAGAGATTTTTTTCATTTAATGGGAATTTTCGTGTGTAATGGGAGAGGGAAAGAGGATGGCAGGATTGTAGGCGAGGCTTGTAATTTTCAGCAGCGTTAGATGGGATGGAGTGTCGATAGGTATGGGGCATGGTAGATTGTATGGTAATGGTATTGGTGTTTTCCAGATTCCACCGCGCGATCGTTGGGGTGGTGGATTATTGGCCATTCATCGTTCAGCATCCCAATCAGGGGACGAGTATGGAAGAACACAATGGGGCCATCGTGCGGTATCGTACTAGTATATAACCGGATACAGCGGTGGCACCTGGCACTCATTGGAGAGGTTCATCAGGTTCCTCGCTCGATATTATGGGGGCAACACGTCTGCCCTCTCCCTACCTGTCTTTCCGCCGGTCCTATCTGGCCGACTGGCTGGCGACCCATTGCACGGTAGCAACCCCCTGCTCTCGGGCCGATGAGAACGAGGCGTCGGGACCAACGGGAGTGCGAGGTATCAGCTGTGAGGTGTTCCCGAGCTACTGGGCGGGATGGAGACACCACATACCGTACTCGAGTACTTCTGCCTACCGTCGAGCTTCATTGCTCGCGGCAGGAGGTCCGTGGCGGATAGTGATGATGATGGTGATGGTGATGATGATGAAGTTGAGAATAAGTCTAGATCTCGCGCGGAAACGTGTACTATCGTTCGAGTGCCGTAACGTGTGGTGGATAGGTAGTCTACCATCTGGTTTGACGAGTCTGGGGGAGGGGTATCTATCTATAATAATATTATACATGTACACATCCTCCCACCGCCAAATGATGTACCGGTATGAGTATTCCGTTGGGAGGGTATGGTAGGCTTGATGAGCAGGGGTGGCGAGCGTATGATAGATAGACTACCGGTAGACTATTGTACGGCGGGTTGCTGGCCGATGGGTGTTGAATATCATCAGCTTTCGCTATTCTTCCGTTATTGCACTCGTATGTATGATGCTCAGGTTTGCACTCGTGAAAATACCCTGTCTGCCAGTAGATCATGCTTTGAACATTATTGCCTTCACGCGATTTGCTGTGACCCCCCCCCTTCACTCCTCCTTACCTCCACCACATGTCATACTCGTACATGCCGTAGGGTACTGTACCAGTATGATACAAATAATCTTCCTCTCACATGCGCGACCAAATATGCCATTCCCCACTACCATTCACTCTACTCGAGCTATTATCAGCGGTATGTCCATCATACCCAATAACGTAACCCGGTCGGTTTTAGTCGGCATGCAAGAGTGCGGTAGGAGTGCCGGGAGGTAATTCAACATCATACCCCACAAGTATCCATCCACCCATCAATCAACCCACCGGGGATTGATCCATCCCCAATCTGACCACCACCACCACCACAGCCTCGGCCCCGGAGACCGGGGCGGAACGAGAGATAGATAAAAGTCGGAAAAACGATACACGATACTTGTACAAAGTTACTCGTAAAAAAACTCACGGGTATTAGTACCCCCTACCTTTCTCTGTACTAACTAACATTTCTTATAGATGGGACTTTTGGCAAGGAGGATGTTGTGCGTGTCACCGACACTTTGTCGACGGTACAAGTATGATCTCACATGATCTCACATGTCATTCTGTTGTAGGGCTGAAGATAGGCAACGCTGGTGGTGGTGTCGGATGAATCCTGGTAGGGTATTCAAGTCGTACAATACCGGTGACTTATGCGGGGGAGGGAGGGAGGGAGAGTGCCGGTACCATGCTGTACTTTACGGTACTCCACTGTGGATGGCGGGTACCGGTGCTTGCTTCGGCTGGGATTTCATTTCACAAAGAGTGATCAAGTTAGATCAGCGAATTCCCCTGGAGCCAGAGGGGGAGGTTTAGACTATTTGTGGGACCTTGCGTCGGTGGAGAATGAAGGGGGTGGGGGTGGGGTCGGTTTATGTCAGGAGTGAATGGTATGTACGGGATGGTCCCGATGTCCGCGGAGGAGGGGGTATTACAAGTGATGAGTCGAGTTATTTGGGAACTTGTTTAGAATTTCAGGCCGGTATATAATGGATGGGTGATCCGCTGGTCGGAGGGGGGGGTTTGCTGGCTGCTGGTGGGTATTTGCTAGCATAAGGTGTTCTCTCGTTCGTCCATTTCTGAGTTCGCCAATACACCCTGCTTCATCCATCTATCCAGCAACCTATATCAGACGGACCTAATTAATCAAACAAACCATGTCGCAATCCCCCGAGCGAACCCCTGCCGTGCCGAATGGCCCCCAGCACCCTCCTCCCGCAGCTTCCCAGCAAACAGTCTCGCTCCCCCACGAGATCCTCCAAGCCGACCCCGCAACCTTCGTCAAGGGCGGCATTCCCCTCACCGAGAACGATTACGCCCAGTCCTCGGCCGACACCGGTGCGGCTGAAGATGCTAAATTCCCGCGAATCTCGCGGCCTGTGCCGATGATGAGGGTTGAGTACGACGTCGTGGTTGTGGGCAGTGGGTATGGGGGTGCCGTAACTGCATCGCGAATGGCGAGGGCCGGGAAGAGCGTTTGTGTGCTTGAACTCGGGAGGGAACGGTGGCGTATGTTGTTTCCTTCTGCCTGTGGAGGTGTTGGAGTGAGAGCTGATGATGGTGGGGCTTAGCGGGCGAGTATCCCGTGGGATTGCTGGAGGCGGCACCGGAAGTGCATGTCTCTGGGAACAGAGGGAAGAATGGGGAGCCGGTTGTTGATGCTACCATTGGGGATCCGACTGGGTTGTATCATTTGGTGCTTGGGGAGGGGCAGAATGCTTTTGTTGCTAATGGTATCACTCATCCCCTCCTCCCTCCTTTACCGGATATTAATTCTTGTGATTGAATGCAGGGCTCGGCGGGACTTCCCTTATCAATGCCAACATCTTCCTGTCGGCGGACAAGCGTACCCTGCAACTTCCGGCGTGGCCGCAGGAGATCTCTTCCAACCCGGCGTCTCTGGATACATGTTTGTCTCCGAATACTTCTGCTTGTGATTTTGTGGTTTCGCTCGACTGACTTGAAAAGACTATACTCGTGCAGCTAGTGTTTTACAGCCGGTGCCCTATCCGGATGACTTTCCGCAACTCAAGAAGTTGAGTGTACTAGAAAAGCAGGCGGAATTAATGGGACAGAGGGAGCATTTTTACCGCGCACCCCAGACTACTGCTTTCACGAATGGTCCGAATAGTTCTGGTATTGAAATGCGTGCTTCAACCCTCTCCGGCCAAGACTGCACTGGTGTCAATGATGGGAGTAAGGGAAGTGTGTTAATGAACTACCTCCCCGACGCCTGGAATTGGGGCGCAGAACTGTACTCCCCCCTTCCCCCCAAACAGGCCAATGGATATCACTGACCATCACAGCTTCTGCGAATGCGAAGTCCGCTACGTAAAACGCGACCCGAGCAATAATGCCTGGCTCGTCCTCTTCGCCTGGCACGGCGACAAGCGCGCGAAGTTCGAAGACTTCCATAGGGAACTGATGTGGGTGAAAGCCCGAGAATTTGTCTTCCTCGGCGCCGGCACGCTGGGCACGACAGAGATCCTTCTGCGCAGCCAGGACCATGGCTTAAAAACTAGTTCTGAGATTGGCCGTGGAATGAGCGGTAATGGAGATATCCTCTCGTTTGGGTATAATACCGATTTCGAAGTAAATTCTATCGGACGCGAAGATCCCGGGAATCATCCCCCAATTGGACCGACGATTACGGGGGTTATTGATATGCGTGATGCTATGCCGGATGTTTTGGATGGTTATGTTCTTGAAGAAGGAGCGGCACCGGAGGCGCTGTCGAAGCTGCTGCAGGGGATGTTGGAGCTTATGCCTGGGAAGGTGTATCCAGAGAATTATGGACTTTCGGAGAAATTGCGGCATCTGTTTTCCCGTGCTGAAGCGAGGTTGTTGGGACCGTATACTCCCGGTGGATCGGTCAATCGTACACAAATCTACCTCATCATGTCTCATGATAGTAACGAGGCGACGCTCACGCTTGAGAATGGAAAACCGTATTTGAGGTTCTTGGGGGTTGGTCGCAGCGCGCATGTTAAAGAGTTGAACGAGATGTTGGCAAAGGCTACGTCGAAGATTGGAGGGACGTTGATCAATTCGCCGTTTTATTCACTGCTTGGGGAGGAGGAGATTACGGTTCACCCTATCGGCGGAGCGAATATGTCTAGTGATGGCACTGGGAGGAATGGTGCTACTAATCATTTTGGGGAGGTATTTACCGGCACAGGTGATGATGTACACCCGGGGCTTGTAGTTGTTGACGGGAGTATGATACCTTGTGCTCTTGGGGTCAATCCTTTTGCGACCATCACTGCTCTTGCGGAGAGAAGTGTGGAAGGGGTGGCTGCAAAGCGACAGATCAGGATCGACTACGCCACTCGCAACACCCGTCTGAACCTCTTCGCACCCCCAATGCGTAGTTTCCCGCTCACAAGGGATATGGCGGAAGCCCAACAGGCTATCTCCTCTGCCGCTGGGAAGAGTGGAATCCGCTTTACGGAGGTAATGGAGGGATATATGTACATCGGCGACGACATCGAAGACTTCCAAGTCGCGGCCGACGCCGCTAGGGGGTCTTCGACCTCCGCACGCTTCCTGCTTTCCGTCGATAGTTATAGCACTCAGAATCTTATTGAGCGATCTGATCATGCTGCACTTGCAACTGGAACCTTTGCGTGTGGAGCACTGAGTAGGGACCCGTTTATGGTTCTCCGTGGCGAAGTGCAGTTCTTTTCCTTGGACTCTGATGTCGCTGATGGAAAGAACTTGGCGTATAAACTTGACTTGGTCAGTTCGGATGGGAAGCTCTTGCATTTCAACGGGTATAAGGTGATAGACTCGAAGATGGCGTTCCCAGCTTCAAATACTTGGAAGGCTACGACTACGCTCTATGTCACGCTGACTAGGCCGGATAAAACTGTCGTAGCAAGGGGCGTACTAACTATCCCATGGAGGAATTTCGTGTCTGAAATCTCTAGCTTCGGACAAACTGGAAGTACCGTCTCGGGAAGGATTGGCGCCACGGTGGATTTTCTCGGCTACTTTGCTAGCCAGACGGCGGGGTACTTCTTCAGCCCACTCAGACCGCTCCAGTACCCAACGCTCACGACGAGTGGGTATTATCGGAAGCAGCCACCGACCGAAATCGTGACCTTGACAGCACAGGACGGGGTCCAGACGTTTATGCACGTCTACACTCCAGACCCTACATCGGGGCCACGCCAGAATAACCAAAACGGAGGAGGCGGCGGGCTACCACCGATCCTCATGATCCCAGGTGCAGCCGTAGACCACCGGGTAACCCTCTTCCCGAATCACATCCCGTCACTCATACTAACAACAATGTTTAGATCTACGCCCTCCCCACGATTCCTACCAACGCGGTGGACTACTTCCTCGCCCGCGGCCACACAATCTATATCCCAACGCACCGCGTCGGCCGTACCCCATTGGCCAAGTCCTCACAAACCACCTTCTCCGCGTGCCTGGACGTAAAGGCCGCGCTGGAGCACATCCGTCGCGAAACTCCCTCGCAAGTATACGTAATTGCACACTGCGCCGGTAGCATCGCCCTCGGCTGCGGCCTCCTCGATGGGACGATTCCGGCGAGTTGGCTGAAGGGCCTAACGGCCAGTCAGGTTTTCATCTCCCCACGCTTCGCAAAGGCAAACATGATAAAAGCGCGTCTGCCCCTACCACTACCAAGAGTGTACTCGAAGATAGTAGGGGAGTACTTTGACTGCGCGACTTCGCCTACAGACGCTCTGCCTCAACGCCTCATGAACCAGCTACTCCGATTTTACCCCGTTGGCTCCAGGGCCGAAATCTGCAATTCCGCTGTGTGTCACCGGTCGGAGTTGGTCTTTGGTAGGCTGTGGTCGCACAGTGGGCTGAACGGGGCTACCCATGCGAATCTGGGGAATTTCCTTGGCGGGACGAGCATGCGCTGCTTGACGCACCTCATGCGCATGGGGAGTAGCGGGTACGTTATGGATGACGAGTTCGCCTCATTAATCACCGAAATCGGGCTGAGGCGGCTTGAGGGCTTGAAGGTGTTTTTTGTGCAGGGCGGGGAGAACGCAGTTTATGACCCGGAGAATACACAGACGAGTTATGAGTTGCTCAGGGAGGAGTTTGGCAGTGCGGGGGTTGGGAGGGTTATTTTGTGAGTTTTTACCCTCTCGATTTGTGTGATTCTTGGAGGTGGCGAATGCTGACTTTGCGCAGTGAGAATCGTGGACATCTGGATTGCTGGATGGGGAAGAGCGCGTATATGGATGTTTACCCTGCTGTTGCGAACCATATTGATGAGGTTATGAGCGGTGGTGTTACTGGTGAGGTTGCGGGAAAGGGTTAGTTTGTCGGAGGGTTTGGAGGGATGAGTGGTGGGAGTGATGATGATACAGTGCTGGGGTATGTGATGGAGGGGTGCGGATTATTTACTTTTTGCGTCAATAATGGATAATGAGGCTCTCGTCGTACGAGTACTTTTGAATTTAATAATTTATATTGTCATATCGTACCTGGATGAGGGGAAGTGCACTAGTATCATAGCACTAATCTCCCGGAGCAGACCTCATGTATAACGACTCGACCAGCTACACATCAATCCGTCAATCAGTCAATCAAGCTCACCTTTTCAGTTTCTCTAACGAATTATCACCAATAGTGCAAACCAACGCAGGAAACACCTCGTCATGTGCAATAATTCATAACCCAACTCCCAGCACACCGCAGCGGCGGGGTGGGGGGTTAACCACTCAATGGCCGGACACTGCCCACCCACCCCACAACGACCCGACACACACGGCACGGGGCAGCATACCAAATAGTAGTGAGCCCTCCCAAATATAGAGGCATGGGAGAGGGAACATGCCGGGCCTTGAGTGAGCGTGGTTGGGACACCCAGAGGAATTTCAAAAAAAAAGCACATCTCGGAGAATTATGAATCGCTCTACCTACCCGTCGATAAGAGTGGGTCTTCCGGGCGGTCGGTTTGCCGCCCCGAGTTACGAATTGCCCCCCGGGGTTCGTGCTTTTCGCGGTGTGTGGAGGTTGCGGGTGTGTGTCTTTGGGAATCGATTGGCTGATTGGCTGGGCAGTCGGTGCTTGCTCGCTCGGCTGCGGATGTGGTGGCTTTGGACGGGTGGAATTGTCTGGGGAGTTTGGTGCCCAGTCGCGTGGTGGCGGTGGCGGATTTTGCTGCGGGGATGGGAAAGAGCGATTGGTGTTCCATGGTGGGGTGGACTTGGTGGTTGGTTTTGGGTTATGATATGGATGGATGTTTCTTGGTGGGGCTTATGATATGATATACTTTGCGCAATATTTGTCCCCTAGAGTCTGTCTGTCTGTATGTCGCCCTATTGAATTCCGGTCGGGCGTCTGGGTGTGAACGCCTGTTTGTCCTTCGCATGTTAGGGTTAGCCTCTGGTATCGTGGTACTACTCCGTCCCTAGTATGATATGGTAATATGGTACCATTATCGCTGGGTCTGGAGTTTTGGTTTGGGATAGTTTGCAGCTTACATTGTCTACTGAGATTGGGCTTGGGTTCCGTTCTTATAGGTTATTTATTTGCTTTCCCGTCTTGCTGGTCCTGAAGGTTCTTTTTTTCCTTCTTCTTTCCCTCCCCAAAACCCAATTTATCTCGGGGCGCGCTACCCTATGTGATGCTTGATAGCATAAGTTATATGATATCTTTGTCCGTGGCAGGCGGTATGATATCTCCAGGACTGCCTTCTTCGCAGCTTCCTCATCTTTGCCTAGTCCTTTCTTTGGGATGGCGCAATAGCCGGTGGAAGGTATCACATGGACATGCAAATTGCTTGTTCAGGGAATACGTTGCGGTCGACTATCGTATCATGGGTTGGCCAGAGTGCCGGAGGAGGGGGGTGGGTGGGTAATAAACGAGAGGAGGGAATTCACAGACATGGGTCACCGATCGCCAATAACGGTATTCCTACGTTTTTAGAGAAATGTTAATGGAAATACTGGTAATAAAGGATGTGGATCACGATTAAATAATATGTACGACCAGCGTCCTTCAGGCAGTATGCGGGGGTGAAACGAATAGCATATGATAGGAATGCTACAGTATTCCTAACGTATGGTGGCTCAGTTCAGGGCATTTCACCCTGCCTTGGGCCGAGCATCACGAGTTTCCTGTCGGCTTTCATCCCCAGACGTGAACGAATCGGAGTGATCCCCCATGACATGGGTCATACCCCGCCTGCCGTACTCCCATATGCCCGAATTTCGGCCGGATCCTGTGGTTACATCCAGAAGCTCGGTAGTTTACCTACTGTATATCGCATCTGTCTCGAATCACTGCTCATCACTGTGGTGGCCTTGTTTATTTCGAATTCGCTTTCGGGTACTCTTTTCTTTCTCTCGCCACGGTATGGTAGTTGGATGGGTTGTGTTGTAATGCTGGTCTTAGGGCTTGAGCGGAGCCCTGGTGCCGCCGCACTATCTGGGTGACTGTGGCTTCAGCATGGTCCGGGCGAATCATGGAGATTTGTGGTATGTTTTCGGGCGTGCGGGAATTGCTCGAGTGAAGCACTGGCAAAGGCCCGGGGCAGGGGATACATGTGCAAGCACAGGTGCTGAATGTTTGGCAGCCTATTCGGCTTACATTTGGCAGAGATTGGAGAATGGTTGCTGCGGGCACCGACTCTTCTTGAGCCGGCCCTTCGGGCCGAATCGCTAGATTGGTTCCACTTCCACCGTTAGGAAATCTTCAGCATAGTAGTGTCCTATTCGAGTAGAGTGTAAGAGGGGCTTTCTAGTATCCTTCACTAGTGAGTTTTCAACGGGGGATACCTCTCGATAACCCGTGGGTGACGAACGGGGATCGGTAATGGGCGGCCTATTTCTTTGTTACCCTACTCCAGCACTTTGACGAATCAACTAACGTTACCCAGGTTGTTCGCCCGGTTTTCGAGAGGTGCTCCCCGTTGAAGACTGTGCAAGTATCATATCATACCGCAGTTAACATTCGTCCTCCTTTGCCGAGGAGGAAAGTGTGGATGGATAGTGCCCAAGGCCACTGTCGCAACACTTCTATCTAGTACTGTACAGTACACAGTTCCCTACTTGAACTTCGTGACATGCAGATAACTTAGGGAATCATTTTACTCGAATAGTGTGGAACAAGGTGAGGAAAAACAAATACTTTATCTCCGAGTCGCATACACGATTCACTGCATTTTTCTGTACTGCGCTCCCATCTGGCATACCCATGGGAAGGCGCATTGAGTCTTTGGTGCAATGTGGTTGTTGCTGAGTGCTGCTTGCCAGCAGTTCATAAAGTTCTCGGATGCCCTGGCACCAAGGCATATGTATCATACCAACTGGCGCCGAAAGATGGAGTCTTGGAGCCAAGGCATCCGAATACTTTATGAATGGTCAAGTAGAGCCTTTACCTGCTTTGGGGACTTTCTGTTTCGCCCCTTACTTCTTGGTTAGCCCCCCCCCTCACGTTGCAAAGCAGACGCGCAAGCTGTCTGTGGCAATGGACTTCCATCCATCCAGATCTCCCTGTCACACTAAGTTAACTTGACTTTTGGGCGCAGTGACTTTTGCCACAGTTAACCTATTGTTGAAACCGCGTTTTTTTACATTGAGGATGTTGGATTTATTGCTAAGCATGTGTCCTTGGGCCCCTGTATCGTTTGAGACAAACCGTGGTAGACTATGGGCTGTGGGTTCTACTCGTGAGTCATGGTATTCACATTTGGTGACGGGAGGGTTTTGGAATTGGGCACCGCATCTTGGGAGAGCGGGGGGAGCAAAGTACTGAATTGTATAGTGCAATGAGAGGATGTTACTTGCTGAGTATTGCCATACTGGATATGTTGAGGTTTTACGAGTTTGTAGCGCGGATCTCTACCTACCCTGACCGAATGACAGTACATAGTACAGAGGGACTCTTTATTTATCACTTTCCTGATTCGGAGACTTTGGTTTCTGAAATAACTAAATTAGTTCTACCCTCTGTCCCTCTTTACTGCCCCACTCGTACATAAGTTGCCTCTCTCGCGAAAGACCTATATCAAGCCAACGTCAGGATAAGCTTTACTACTACTCGAGTACAGTGCTGTGGAGGTGAAGACGAGACTCTACAGTTTTGCAAAATCTTGAATGATGTGTTCGAGGTTTAATCATGTTTTTAGTTAGGTTTTTCTGATGTGGTAGAAAGGGCTTGTTGATCTAGACTTGGCTGGAAAATTTGTGCTAAGAGAAGAGAAAAGAAGATTTTCTCCTTCTTCATTTTTGTAACTAAGCAATCGAATCAACAATACGAGAACCACTAATACGAACCTGTGAACCACGAACCGAGTGAAATTAACTTGTGAACAACGAAGTGAAAGATAGCCGAAGGACTGTGCTACTTTCTTCCTTGCGATACAAACTGCTTGATTTTCATTCCTTTCCTTCACTTCCTCTTGTTTTCAATACAAACTTTACTGATCATCTGGGTCAGATTCTGTTTTCTAGGAACGAAAAATACACTTTCAGTGCCAGCACTAGCGGCAGGCCAGCCACTGTCCCACCATTCCCGCCTCCTTCTATTCTCCCTCTCCTGCTAGGACCATTATCGGTTTTCGATTTTGTTTTGCCCCCCAGCGCAAGCTCGCTTTTCGCCGGTGCAAGGCCTCTGGGTGGTGGACCGTCGGCATGACCAATATTCTAGCCTACTTTGCCGAACCGGGGACGGGTTTTTTTCTTTTACCCTACAATCCATTTCTTTCATTCTTTCCCCTCACTTTTTTCTTTTCTTTTCTTTTTTTTAGAAAGAAAAGAGAGAAAAAGAAAACCCTACCACTTGGAAAAGGCAAGGGGGGAGGGAATGTTAAAGTTAGTGTGGAAGTTGTTACCAGACGGTCTCCCGAGAGACTTGTGCTTCATTCAGTTTATTTGTAGTAGTACGGCACGGTAAGGTGGTGCAGCCAGAGGATTGATTTGGTTTGCACGCTGATCTGTGGGTGTGAGGTGTCTGTATTTTTGATGGATATTACGATATGGAGGACCTGGAGGGAGCACCTGGGAGGAGGAGTGTCACGTGTGGAAGCGGCATGTGACTTTTGGCAATATTTCCCATTCAAGACTCCGCATGCACGTACCAAGATCCAGATACCGCGTTGCAAAATGAATTTTATTCTGGTCCATTGCGGGTACCGTATTGCAATATGACCCGGGTGGAATTGAATAAGACACGCTGGTATGATACGTGCCAGGCCATTGCTTTTGCTATTGCGTCCGAGGAGTTATTTGGGAAGGTTATGATCGTGATGGCGATGATTGGAACTTAACGTTTCCAAGGTAGAAGCGAGACATCAGGGGAAGCGAGACATGGTCCGTGCCTAAAGATCTGTGCTATCACGATAAGAAACCAACCCACGACAACTTATAAAAAACTCAGGAAATTCAACCCACCAAAGGAACTAGTGAAATCCGC
>NW_003298756.1:213561-263923 GCF_000151645.1 Tuber melanosporum
ACGGACAAGTCGCGGAGCAGATGTGAACGTAGAGCATCCGCAGGGCCTCTGCCCCAGTGATAACCCTTACCTGGCTAAGGATTCGGCAATCTTCTTTCACATCATTGGTAAATTTGATTTCGGCTTGCAGCCGCTGCATCTCGGTTGTAGTAATACCTGTAGCAGTGAGGTTCAACTCTGCTGTATGGAAAAAGCGTAAAATCAAGTTACAAATTTGCCTGGGACTTGCTGTTTTCATGAAATGTAGTGCTTGAAGGATTTATTACCATAGTTGGCACTTTGTATAGAGCATTTTATTGAGTAGAAAGGAGTTATCTGAGTGGGTTGTGGATGGGTATATGCGGTCGTTTTTTGGTAGTACTATGCAGGGTAGGAACAGAGTGATTCCTGTCTTTCGGAAGGCACTCTGGATATTTGACTTCGTGTATGCCAGTGCTCAGGCTTCCTGATAGAGGGGAAGGAAATTGCAATGGCTTATACTAATGTTGATTATATTATGGTAGTTTTCTATTGCCTTGCCATAGTGCATCTACAGGGGGCCAAACAATCCTACATCTAAGGGTTGAAGTTGATGTGTTGAGTGAGCTGGTAAACAAAAACAAATGATATTGTGAGCATCACAGAACTCGCTAAACCATAGGTTTACATGGGATAAATGGCCATTGAGGATGAGGAGACGCTTATCATTCAGACTTCCCAAGCTTATTGTATTTTCCCAGCTCAAAGGATGGTAGATTGTCATTAACCAATAGTAGCCTAGCTCCTCATCCATTCAACCTTCTTGAGATTTCCCAAATCTCACCTCCTTATTGGCCTCATGAATATTAACAAATTGGCCATATGTGTGAACCTTCTCCTTAGTGATTAGAAAGGTTGGAAAGACAAAACCATTGGCTGATACCACTTCTATTAAGGTAACCATCTTGCATTTACCATTCTGTTTGACATAAGGATTTTTCTTACCGCATTGTGTGATAACCTTGGTCTTTGCCTAGTTGCACAAAATAATGCCTTTCTTATTAACATTACTAATGTTGTGCACTTTGATATTATTCTCCATAAGCACCTTTTCTAGCTTTGGGAAGTGGTCTTTTATGGTAGTATAATCATTTGTATAGACTCACTGTTTATCCATTCTGACAGCAAATTTAGTGACTAAATCTTGGTGCCGATTGAGAAATTGGATTATCCAATTTCAGCCTAATGCATCATGAACTGCATTGTTTCTCCCTTTTCATTCATAATGTCCTCTCAGAGTTTTTCTTTTCTCTACCACTAAACTCTGTGCTATCTGCCATACCTGATCTAAGTGAGGGGAGAATCCATGCAACTCTAGCTTAAAATTCCACTGCACAATCCCATTTTCGGCAGCCGGAGAGAAGTTCTGATCTGCTTCATGGGCCTTCTGCCATGTTTGGTGGTCATTCATGTGATGGTGAAGGGTGGACCCAGGGTTATTGAATACAGCAGCAGCCTCGCCCAGGGATGTATACTTTCCTGTTTTTAGGGCTTCTATTGCCCGGCATATGCGTTCCTCTCGCTCCAGTAGGATGAAATAGGTGCATACTTTAATTCTCAGCATCATGGATATTGGATTTGGCAATCGTGAAGTGCAAAGCGGGATACTCTTATTGTTGTATTGGTGGCAAGATCTCATTGTATCTTGATTTCACACTGTCTTGCTAATCCCTGATATCTCACTTCTACCTTGGGTATGTTAGGGGGCTGAGAATTTGAATCAGATCCACACTGATATGCCAGTCTGGTCTGCCACCCTTGAAGTTAAGCGGTGAGGGATAGGTATATTGTCTAACTTACTCCCCCCGTGTAAGTGCTAATGGCGTGGATGGTGGTGCATGCAGTTAGGGAGCAAGGCCAGATCTGAGTAGACGAGAAGCGTAGGATGTTATCGCTTGCGATAGGGGGTCCATCCATCCGAGTGGGGATGCACCTTATCAGGTATAGATACCGCTGGCAGTTGCGACCTACAAGGGGGGAAGGGAGGGGGGATTGTCGTCCCTGTAGTATAAAATTATTGGTTCGCTGTTAGTATCCGATATAGTTACCACCCACGGGGCCATAAAAAGAAACGATGGATGATCACCTACTCAACTGGGCAAACCAGAGGGGTCTGAAATAACAGTGCTGCAGTAGAATGTCTCCTGGGAAAATCGAAGCCTCACTGCCCTCCTAGAACTGTCTCCACAATTCTTCAAAGTCATGAAACCTCACTCGGCGCTTAGCATCGGGTTGCTCCGGTCAACCATTTTGATGTGGACGAAATTTCCACTTTGCCGTTGGGGAATCCATTTTCTAGCAGTGCCATCTTAAGATATTTCGCTCGGGCTGGGATGGGGTGCGGAGTTTCCCCTTTTTGCTTCCTCTCCCACCCTCCTGTCCGCTCCACGTCTGTTCGTTTTTCCAAGGAATTCTGGACACAAAGATGGGGTATCGTCTCCTGCATGAGTTGTACGAGCTCTCCTTGAAGATTTAATGGCTGGTAAAGTGGATTGCACATACGTAGGCCTTAAACCCCCACAACCCTGCGTAACAGCTGTCCTTTCTGGACCCTTTCACAAGGTATTTGCCACTAGTTCCGATGTTCAATTAGGATAGCGCTTTTTGCTTTGATTTGATTTTCGTCAGAGACCCCAGGCCGCGCAGTAGTACTACTGTACGTAACCATTTAAGTAGGTGTACTAAACAGTGCTTTCAGGTCGGCGCTTTTGAGTTAGCAACTCGAGTACTCGCCATTTGGCATTTGTAAAGGCGGGAGTGGGTCCGGAATGATAGTTGTTTCTTCAAGTCATGGCATTGTACTTTTCTTGAATTCTATTTATCCGTTAAGTATCCCTTCTTTTAAACGGAATCTTTTCCTTAGAAGCAAATTACTCTTTCTAGGCCTCAAATAGGGAGGGTAATAAACGAGAGGGAACTAAATAGAGAGGGAATGACCAGATTAAAGTGGCGAATAAGGAAAGGATGCTTCCTAAGTAAAAAGACAAGGATCGGCTCTGGGGAGAAATTCCATCTAGTTGGTGGTGGTAGAAGGCACGGAAGACGGGGTAACCCGATACCAGGTTATGGCTGAGGGCTATAGAAGGTGCCTTGGGCCCTCGAAAACATCGGGATATTTTTTTTCTGTACGATTTTTGGGTATCGGTTCCCGGAGATTCTGGCGGCGTCGAGCTCCCGATTGACTATATTAAGGCTTGGAGACAAATCGTCCAAGTCCTACTCTAGCATTCGAACACGTTTGGGACTCGCCAGCTCACCCCGCACTTCCCTTTCTCTGTTGCCCACCCTTCACTCTTCACTCCTGCCTCCACCTTCCTCTCCCCTCTCCGCAGACTAGCTTGGGAGATAACAGTGCCCGATATACTTCCAATCCAACCCCTCCAAAATTATCCCTTTGCAAATCTTAGGAACCCGTATTTCCACATCAAAACCTTAAATTTTGCTTTATCTAGAGCCGTTCCCACCCTCCTTTTCGAATAATTGCTTGCGGACTAATATTCATGTTTGTCTCCGATGGACCCTCCGACAACTCTTTCCAATGCCCTTTCTAGAGAATTCTCAACAACTTCAGAGCCAACCTCAAAAAAGCAATTGGGGAAGAAGGCTCCGAAACGGCTAAGCAAAGAGGAAAGGAAGAGTCGCTACGACCGAATGGAGGCGTTGACGAGGGAGCTGACCCTCGCGCTGAAGGACGAGATGGCCCGAAGGAAGGAGTCCTGGGAGAGCGAGGGTGACCGGGAAGAAGAGCAACAATGGGAGGAGACAAAGCGTGAAGTATACCAAGGCCTTTCGAACCTTGCAGATGAAATCGAACGAGCCATTAGAGATAGGAAGAAGGAGGCAGTTCTAGAGCTTTGGGGAAGGGAGATGGAGGAACGGAGGGTGCAAAGGAGTGAAATGACGAGACGAGACGGAGAGTGGGGTGTCGAGCCCACTACCGCAAGGCGTCAAGAATTAAATGGTTCTCCTTGAGCGGGGAAGAAGGTTCGTTACCGTTTTATCTTCCTTCTGTTTTTTTATTTCTCCACTTTTTTCCTACGATCTTATCACATGCCCTTGAGCTGACCCAAATAATCTTATTAGTTTATGTATGATGCTGACACAAATAGGTATTATCCTGCCGCGTTTAAGGTAGTTTTCGTGTATCGCCTCTGGTGTTGGATTGATTGCCAGAGGCGGGGGTTTTCATGGGGTGAAGGGGATCGGTAATAGGGTTTTTTTCGTACTGAACTGCCTTTTCTTTTCTTTTCCTCGCTCCTTCAAAAATAAACTTTCTCCTGAAAGATTAAGAGACCATACTCTCTCTGTATAGGCCGGCTGATCTAGTGCGAGAAGGGTTTTCTGCTTTTGCTTTTCTTTGTTTCTCGAGGGATGGAGGACACAACTAGCCTAGGAGATTATTTAGCCTCCCCTGTTGCCGCTGAGGACCAGCTCTCGGGATTTATGGCCGAGAATTGCCAAACGCCGCGGGGCGATATTTTCTCTTCCCCTTTCTTGGTGTCCCTCTATCCATCCCATACTCGAGTGGGGTGTGGGGGAGTTGGGAACTTGAAGGGGGGTATCTCGAGATAGGCTACTCGAGTATGATATGGACCCAGCTATTGAGCAATAACCGCGTCACCCGACGCGTGGAATAGACAAATCAGTTGTTAGGGAAGAGAGAAAGAAAATAGTTCCCTGAGACAAACTAAGTCACGAGAGAGTGAGGGTTTACGCATAGTCTATAGGTGTTGTTTGATGTTTGACAGGCAACGAACCAAGATGTCCATTGATACTCTCAGCATTGCGTATGGAATCGACAACTGTTGTCCCGTTGCTCAGTATCTATTCGACATCTGACGTATCCCTTTCATGATGGGAGAGAATGGAGGGGATGGTGATGCTAACTCGCGTCAACGGTTCCCCTTTTGCTTTCCTTTTCCATCCCACTGATTTAGTTACCTTCCTTTTTTTAATCAAAGAGAAAAGGGATATGCAAGCCGCGGAGATGCGTCTGGATCAGACGGTCTTATATATATCGAGGATATCCACGTCAGCCTACGGTATTCGCCACCGTGGGTTTTTGTTGGTGGGAAGTCGAACTTCGGAGGTTTGGGGGGGATGGGCATTCAAATGGAGTTGATACTGTAATGTGCCCAGGGACCTACTCGCTATAAGGTCCCCTTGCCGGAGCTGCCGTCATTTCTCTCCTGGAAGACCGACAGAGTCCGAACATCCACAGGCTGCTATCGTAGTTCGAGGGGGTACGGTAGCCTTGGATTGGCATGCTCCGCGGGTGACTGCACCTGGAAACAAGCCTTAGCAGATTCACCAGGTGGCTGTGCTGAGAGGGGGAACAAGCCAAGATTTTGGGTGATCGGGGATAGTAAAGAGATGGATAATAAAATAGGAATGAGAGGAATGGCTTAAGGAGGATACTAGGGTTCATTTTTAGTGCTCATGATGTCGCGGAGAGACGGCGCTACAGATTTGTATCATGCTGCGCATCTGCCCCCCGTCGCACAATCTATCCCTCAGGTTCGCGTCGGGTGTCCTTCGCCATACTCGAGTAGGTGGGTATGTCGGGGGTGGTTTGGCGTGGCGTTTTTAAATTACCAGACGCAATGAGATTGGGTGGTTTACACTCAATTCATGCGGTTCAAACTACTCGAGTACAGTATCATTTCCCCTCGAGAAGAACATCCGGGGATGAGCAAGTCCAGCTCTCCGTTAAACTCCCTCACCATCTCTATTGGTGGCCCAGTGGAGTCGAATGGATCAAGGAAAGGGGAGCAACACTGCGACATCTAAGAGATAACTCGGGCGGGCCAGATATGCCGGTGCATAAATTATGATGATAAAGGGCCCAGAGAGATTTTCACTACCGGCACAAACTAGGAAGAAAATTTACATGACCGAATAAAGAAACCTCATCAAAACCATATAATTTGGTCTAATCATACCCGATCTTTAAATCTTGTTCTCTACTCATTTCTTCACCCAACAAGGTTTCGCGAGGTTTCTGCTGTCAACGGCCTATCGGGCCGTTAGGCTACGGGGTTCTGGTTGTGTATGACATCAGGATCCCGCTTGGTTGCCGAATTCTGTTATCGACGCAACTAGTGGTTGCCCGTGTAACCACGCGAGTTCTGAGATCATGAATGATGTACGAGTATGATGGACTTGGTAGAGAGTTTGCGCACGAGGACCTAGGGAGCAGTTAATTTAACAGGAAGTAGACCTAGGTGCTAGAATAAGTTTGCACAACTGGTGTAGGTGGCTTGCCCACTCTCCCCCCGGGTGAAAGTAGAATCGGTATGAGAGGGTAATATATGGAATATCTGCTCTCAGGTACGAGTAGAATTTCTACTCGAGTGTGATACATTAAAAAGAAAAATAATAGCTGTAGACACTGGTAACTCAAGGCAACAATCAAAGATGGGAAGTGGTAAGAGGGTAGGTTTTTATGAACTGGTTGTAATAGAGGGTTTGCGCTGGGGAACCTAGGTGGCAGTTAGGAGAAAAGCGACTTAGGTGGTAGAAAGAGTTTGCGCAGAGAATCCAGGTAGTATGACAGCTAGATTACCTTCAATGATGGCAGAGTGATATATTTAGTATATTGATAGAGTAATATCAAAGCCCATCGGCACTGCAATAAACAACATACCTCAAATACCTACTCTTTCCAACAATGCTTGCTTGTCACGAAAGTGGCTTGGCATAAAAGAGGTTTTCACATGACGCATAGTTATGAGTCACAGGTACGTTATTGTTTTACACATATGACTCATTCGGGTCATATGATTTGTTATGTGTGGGATTTTTGATGCTTTCGCACATGACTCAAATATGAGTCATGGGATGTGTGCCTGGTGAGTATGCCTTGCAAGTGTGCCTTGCGGGTAAGCCTTGCGCATATGATTTATGTTTCGCACATGACCTCATTATGAGGTCATGGGTTTCGCGCATATGACTCAGTTGAGTCATATGACTTGTTTATTGCGCTATGATTGGTTTATGAGTTTTTGTACATGACCTTGCTATGAGGTCATGGGTTTTGAGTATGTGATCATATTGGTCACATGACTAGTTTGTTATGATTTGGTTTCGCACATGTGACCACTTTAGGTCACATGACTATGGGCGGGAAGGATACTATATAAAGAGGCTGATACAGCCGAGGAAGATAGGTTCTTCACGCTTTGTTCTAAGTACTTTTCCTCGTCCTTGCCGTTGCTTCGCCCCGAGTGTTTCTTTCGCCATCATGATGGGCCTTGATGCCTTGGATTCTGGGGGAGATATCTGAGTTTGCTCAGTAGTTCCTAGGGTCTTTGGTGTTGAGGTTTGTTAGGCATTGTGTGGCGGATAACTTGTTTGCGTCTCGTTTCATTGGGTTGGCTATCTCACGATGCTAGGACTTCGAGCACTTCATCACGGTCGCAAACGAGCCCCTTTCGGTAAAATGTCTACGGCTTCCTACTATTGTCTACTCGCAGGTTTCGCGTTCGATTGGGGGGATTGAACCTTGTGTTGGGGGGATCACCCATGTCGTTCTTTGGGCCAGCTCATGTCTTTTGTTGGGTTTTAACGGAGTTCTTATTTCTTGTGATACAAAACGCCCTTGGGTTAGACTGATGACCTTCCCAAGTATCAACTTGTCGTACCGGCCGCATCATTTTCCTCAAGGGAGGCGGCTTCGCTGGCCCCTCCCTGCCTCATTACTTTATATTTCTACGGTCGGAATCCTACGATGTTGTTTATCACCGTTCCCTTGGAAGTTTTGTCCTTGCGGCATATATGGTGGTTCAGTCAGGTGTCACCTCCTCGCTACGGTGGGGATGGCTTTGACCCTGAAAATTCTTACCCCCTGGAGTGGTTTTTCTTTGCTGCCTGGGGTGGTGTGGGAAGATTGGCTGCTAGACACTCGCGTTGTCTGTGTGTTTGGGTGGTTCAGTTGTGGTCTGTGGTTGGCGGCTTCACCCATTGCAAGTGGGGCCTACCTTCCGTTTGTCTGCTTCTGTTCTTTCGCCCTCCCCCTTCTTGTCGCGTCAGTTGGGGATGCCTCTTGCCCATTGTTTAGTCCGTGCCTATTGCCGGACCTGTGGGGCTGGCTTCGGCTGGCTCTGCTTACCCTTTCCCAGCTCGGTTGAACTTCGGTTTGGCTGGGTTGGATGGTGTGGCAGGTGCTGATGCCTTGGGGTGTGGGTGCCGCCTCCTTTGTGGCTCCTGGCTGTGGCTGGTGGGCTCCCCTCAGCTCTATGGAGTCGGAGGTTGTGGCTCTGTTGGCGTGGCCAAGAGCAGTGGCTGCCCGATGGGGTTAGGTATAGCTGTCCTGTAGCTGTCGGATGGTTGATCTGTCTGAGGGGCTGAGGGGGTTGGATGGGCTCTGTGGTGCCTGGTGTGTGGGGCTTGGAGGGGGCTGATTAGGGGGGGAGAGGCATCTGCGAGCACCAGTCGGGCATGCGTCAGGTTGGGCGATGTCTAATTAAGTGTTTCCGGCCTGATGGGGCGTTGGGTGAAGCTGCTGAGTGCTGTAAAGCTCCTCGATGACCCAGATAGTTGATGGCCACCTGTGCGGATAGTGGGTTGTGATCACCTGGTTGGACTTGTTTGGGTTCTGCGTGCTGGGTTTTGTGGGGTTTGTTTGTTTGCTTTGATTTGGCGATGGGCATGGCTGGTGGGGGCAAGGCACCATGGGTGGGAGATAGGCCCCACTGACCGTTTCGGTCTGTCACCACCTCTATGTATTTCTTTTGTTTATGTTTTGTTTTGGGGGACAGGCAGCGGGTACAGGTCCTCCTCACCATTACACTCTCCGGAGTCACTTGGCAAAGTGGGTTCATAGGGTCGACGGCCTGGCATGTGGATGCGCGAGGTGGACATGTTGGTCACCTCCTCTCTGCCATTGTGTCGCCTGTAGTTTATGCTTGTTTGGGTTGATTGTTGGTTTTCTACTGTGGAGGAGGTGTTGTGGGACGGTGTTCAGACCGGGTGGTAGTGATTTTATATTTGTTGGACGAGGAACCTGGTTGGGTTGGTCTTTTGCTCGGCTTCGGCTACGCTTAGTGCTTGTTGGCTTCATACCAGAGGGGCTACGGACTTGGACCGGGGCGGGCGCTGGGTTATTTGATGGTCTTGTAATTAGTTTCCGTGTGGACATGACTCGGGGATGGCAGGTGCGGGACCGTAGACTTAGTTAGCTTAGGATTAGTGGTATACCGGTTAGCGGTATTCCTGTGCCGGCGGGGGCTCATCGTATGCCAGTGTTGGCGGTACGAGTTTAAATAAAATTAGATTGAATTCTAAGTACTTTTCCTACTTCTTGCACTCCATGTCGGAAGTGAGCATAACCAATACTTTACCTTATTTTGCTCGCGATAAATACTTCATCTATTGTTACTTGTTTGTGTTTTTCGTTTCAGGCGGTCGGTTAGAAGTTGTTGTTCTCACTTAGAAGATACTTCAATGTGAGATATCCGTGGCCTGGTCCCAGTAATCACTGAGTATAGTTTGGGCGAGGATGGCGTCTTCGACAGCCTCCTCATCCACGGATTCTCCCCCCCCTTCGAGGATGTCGTCCCCTGTTCGGTTCGACTCCAACCCCTCCTCCTCGCTTGAGACAGCCCGTGCGGCCTTGTCTCTCACGCCCGCTACTGAGGCCGACCGTGGCCTCATCCCTACAACTACACGGTCTTATGTTGCACCCAGAGGAAACTTTAAGTTTTTACAGTTCCACCACTGCCACGAGTGTAAGAACGCGGTTAACCTGCAGTTTGATGATTTGGTCCGGCAAATGGTCGCTGACGCGACCGTTGCCACGATGAAAGACGTGGAGGTTTTGGTAAGAGGTTTCCTGATCGGGAGAGGCTGTTCAGCCACATGTGGCTTGAACAAGGACACTACCACAGGACTCTTCGTTCGGTTCAATTCGGACCATGGTTCGGAGTATTCTCCAGCCCCCGCACCTTCCCCTCCCAAAGATTCTCAGGCTGTAGTCCCTAAATCCTCCGTCCCCCCCGCCAAGGACAACTCGACTGCCACCACGGTTGAGGCCAGCTCTTGGTCCGCTACTCCTCCCCTCGCTAGGGCTGTCCAAAGCAAGATGCCCAGCTTCCTCCGCCAGGTCCACAATGCCGGGACCGGTTTCTCGACTCCCTCCTTTCTGGCAGGATTGTCTTCAGGAGAAAGTGCTCTTTACGAAATCCCGAAGTTCAAGCTGGACGACTCTGATGACGAGGATTGCAACCCTCCTGCCTCGGGAACACGCCGCCGGACACGGTTGGCATCTCCCGCTAAGCGATCTGCTGCTCCTCTCCTTGGACCCCAATTTTTGAGGGCTATCAACATTGATGAGGGACGGAAAAAACAGATTGTCCCTGCTCTTCCCGGCCTACCCCTAGGCATTCACCAGGGGTGCCTGGCCATCCTTCCGCCTGTGGTACTCCCATCGACAATCGAGGCCACACCCCCTTCTCCATCCACACTAATGACTGAGGATGTCCTACCCACCTCTGAGGTGCTGGCCAGGGACACCCCTATGGAACTGGATGATGGACGCAACTCGGAAGCGACTGGTTTGGGCGACAGCATACACGCCCATTCACCAGCTATGGGTTCATCACCTCTACCTATTATTGGACGATGGGTGTCACCTCCCGGAGGCCAGCTAGAGGGTCCCTCAGAAGCCCGCAGCGGCGATTCAACCCCACTGGAAGTCCAGCTCCCAGAGACCCAACCTGAGGACGCCGACACTGTGGTGGCCCAGGCGGACTCGATCATGGCAGGTGTCTGTGAGATGCTGGATGCTGGTAGGACCTCCTCTCCTGAACCCCACTCAGGTAGTGTAATCGGGTCCATGCTGGAAGGCCTGGAGGACATTCGGTCTGGCAATACTCAACCTCTGCTCTCGTCGGAATCCGGGTCGATTGAAGATGACAGGGTACAGGATGTACGAACTTGGATGAACAGTGGCCCCACTTTTGACGATGAAGGTTCAAGGAACGGGATAAACTACTGGAGTCGAGTTCATGTCTTGGAACAGGCAATAAAAGCACTGACCGACATTGTTGGCAGGCAAGGAGAGGAAATTGAAGCCCTTCAGGTAAAGTTGTCCCCCCGATGCCGCCCTCCCCCTGCTGTATCTCACAGTACCTCAGTTGTCTCTTCGGAGCCAACCTTATCATTCCCTACCCCTGAGAGAAAGGAGGCCTCTAAGGAGGCTCCCACTGCTAAAGCCTCTTATACGGAGGTAGTAAAACGAATGGCATATGTGCCCAAGCCCTCCACTAGCCTGCAGGAACAGGTACGTCCTGCTCGGCCCGCCTCAGTGGCCTCATCCCACCAATCCAGCAGCAGCGGCAGCTCCTCCAGTGAAGGGGGGGTAGTCTTGCGATTAGCCCGTGGAGGTGAAGGCAAGTCAGTTCACTGGGAAGAGGAGGAGGAGGAGGAAGAAGATAAGAAGAAAGAATGAAGGAAATGGGGCCGATGCCTGAGTGGTACTGCTAGAAGGAGAAGAAAGCCTGCCAGAGGATCTGGTGAAGAAAAGGAGGTGGCGACCCCAGCCAAGACTCAGGGGAAAGCTGATAAACAGGAATCAGCTCCGAAGGCTGTGACACCTATTACTACGGTGGCTCAATCCGGGCCAGCAGCCCTGGCTAGCGTCAAGGTAGGTGTAGCTCAGACACGACAGGAATACCGACGGGTACCAAGGGGACCCCCAGACCCACTGAACTCGGTACCACCACCACTGCACTCGTCGCCAACCCCAAATGCTAGAGGGAGGCACATCATCATGCGCTTTGCCACTCGAAACAAGGTTGCCCTGCCAGAGGGTATCGATATTGAGGTAATTCGAAATCGGATCAATACGACCTTCTCCAATCAGGGAAAGATTCGGGGAAATGCTCCCTATAATCGCGCAGGGCATGTCCGGCCAGAGATTGGTTGCATCTTCCTGACTTTGGCGGCACACTCCGTGACAGAGCTAGGCAACAGGTTGGATAAGGCCACGCTCAATCTGCTTAGGGAATTGTCACTCCAGGAGTTTGAATTCCAGAGGAATCTGGAAAAGGTAAAGATCTTTGTTTCTGGTGTCCCGCTTGCTGACACAGGACGAGGATCGATTTGGAGGGTGGAAGGATGGACTGGAAGCGCAGCCTTTGATAGCCTTCGCACTGATCTGGAGCAATCCAATACTGGTGTAGTTACTCTTTCCCGGCCTGATATTATGGGATCCATATACGCCATGAGGCAGGCCAATGCTGCAAGTTGTGGTATCCGCTTCGTGGTGGAGAATAATGAGGCCATTAAGGAAAGACTGGTAGAGCGAAAGATTTAGTTACGAGGAGGAGCCCGCAATGTCAGAGTCTTTGAAGAGCATCGCCCCCTTAAGGTATGTGGTAGGTGCCTGGAAACTGGCCACTTCGAGGCGACATGTGGCCGCCCCTCTCGGTGCCAATTCTGCTTCGGAGAGCACTTCTCTCGGGAGCACATGTGTAGCAAGCTAGCCTGTCCCGAAGGGCTGGGTCAGGCCTGTGGACATACCAGGAGACAGTGCTGGTTGTGCGACCGGATGGACCACTTCACAGGATACGAGCGATGCCCAGGTATTAAATTGTCATCCCCGACTCCACCTTCCTCGCCTGCTGGACAAGAAACGGCCACACCGACAAGACCCATGAAGGAACCCGTCAGAAAACCGGAATAGCAGGGCAAGAGGGCAGAAAGAAATAGAAGGAGGAAAAGCCACAGCCGTGGAAGGTCCCTGACACTCAGGCTGGTCGAAATCAGCAGCGACGAGGAAGAGGAGACTCCCCGCTATAAGTCGAAAAAGGCTAAAGGTAAGGAACTGGAACGGCCTTCCCCCTCTCCAGCATGTGGGATTCTAAAAACTAAGGCTAGTACCGCCACCAAGCCCCGTGATGAGGAAACGAGTTAGGTTGCCCGGGATCCAGATACCGGCTCCGCCTATGCCTCTGGCCCTTGTGGCCCGAGTGGATCAGTCGAAGTCCCCTTTTAATGCTTATTATGACAATGGCATTAAACGTGGGGAGAAGTAGTCGGAATCGGGCGCTGGCGTTTGATTTGTTTTCCTTTGTTGATTTGTTTTTTATTATTGAACCTCCTGTTGATCGAGAGGGACAACATGTACCAGTGGATATTGATGGATGGGATTTGTTTTCCTTTGTTAAAGGGTCAGGTGTTGAGGTATTTGTTCGGTCCCATATTGGTGGGCTGTTTGAGGTGGTAGGGCATGGGGAAGGCAGTGCTCTGATTGGGTATTGGGAGAAAGGGACAAAGAAGGTACTCGCTGGAGTTTACTTCCGACCTGGCTACACCAAAGACCAGTTTCTCCGATGGTTAGATGAGCTTGGGGAACCTGACATCGTGTTTGGAGATTTCAACGCCAGATATCAAGACTGGGACCCTAACGCGGACTATAACAATACAGGAGGATGGTGGCTGAAACAGTGGTTCACGGCCCCGGCTCGGGATATGAATATGGTACCGCCGACAGTGCCAACCTTTCGAGATATTTCCAGAATCGACCTTTACCTGCACCGGGAACCGTATGTCCGACATCGATACATGGATGCTGCTGGCTGTGAGCATAGTGCTCAAGCCCTTAAGCTGAAGGTAGACCTTCCTGACAACATTATGCGTCGGAGGCTGGCTTGGAAGAAAGCAGTCTGGGAAAAAGTTGGGAAGCAGCTGGATGCCCTAAAAGAGGTGGGAGATGAGAAGTTATGGGAAGGGATGAGGCGTGTGGTGGACGCGCTCCCGCGGGCCTCCATTGGCAGAGGTCGGTGCGAGTGGTGGACACTGGAGCTGGAAACGATGAGGTTAGATGTGGCTCGGCTACGACGATATTCCAAGCACAAGGCAGAGCAGACGGAGGACTACAAACTGGTCAGAAGTGTTTACCGGGCTTGCCTGTTGAGGGCCAGGTTCGAACACATCAGGACCAAGATAGCTGAGAGCCAGGACCCGGACATTTTTCGGCTAGCACGAAAATTGGAAGCCAAGCGAACACTTCCCTCCATAGCCAGACCAGATGGGTCCTACGCCACGACACATTCTGATATCAGCGACCTGGTTGCACAACAGCTATCCCCTGATGATCCTGCCCCTTGGAAGGACTCCATGATTGATATGGACAGTGCTCAGGAAATGGAGATCGCCCTTGCTAGGTCCCCTACGAACATGGGTCCAGGCGAGGATGATATTGGGTATCCTTTCATACGATTCTGGAAGCGAAGGGATACAACAACTCTGAGATGTTTGGTCGACTATGGGTTAAGTCACGATATTCAGGATTGGCATCGGGCAGAAGTAGTACTCATATCCATGATTGACAAACCCAGATATGATGTCGTCAAATCATGGAGAATGATACACCTCCTCCCGATACCTGTAAAGGTGGCAGAACGCGTGGTCCTGCTGAGGCTGGCCATGTGTCTTGATATGGAGGAGACACAGTTTGGTTCTCGCTGAAAGAGGGGAGTTCACGATGCCATGGCAGTGGTTTTTGAGTTCCTACAGCATAATGAGGGCTATAAACGGCTGATTTTGTCCATGGATGTTGAAGGAGGATTCGATAACATTGATGTTGACCTCCTGTCAGACTTCCTGGTCGCCCGGGGGTGTCCGTCGAACCTGTGTCAGTGGGTGCGAAGGTGGACTTCCTGCCGGTCAATTCGCTTCTGGTTGAATGGATGCGTCTCTAAGACCTATGTCAGCAAAGGGGTGCCTCAGGGCTCGCCTCTCTCTCCGTTTCTCTTCAGGGCCTACGTAGCGGATATATTCACGCCGTGAATGCGTTACTCCCCCGGGGTCCGACAATTGGTGATCTCATACGTTGATGACGGGGTCATTATGGTGGCTGCAGATTCTTGCAACGCTGCCCGGTACCATGCGGGAGAAATTTTTGCAGACTGCGATCGCATAGCAAGGACTAGGGGGATGGGGTTTAGTGCCCTCAAGACCCAGTGGATCGGGTTTGGGGACAGGACGTGGGGAGGAATGGAGTTGTTAGGAGAAATGGTCTTACCTTCTGAGGATTTGTAGGTTCTTGGTTATAGGTTTAATGTATTTCTTAACTTTTCTTCTCATGTAAAGTATTGGTTGGAAAGGGGGTTGGGTGTTAGGAGAAGGATTTCGGCGTTGGGGAGGAGGTTTGGGAGTATTGGAGGGCTTGGGGCATGGGAGACTTACTGCTTGGTGCAAGCAGCCTACCTTCCGACAGTGTATTATGGGCTTGAGTTTGTAACTGACCATGGGTTGTATGTGAAACAGATTCAGGTCCACGTCAACGACTGCCTTCGATCGGTCTTCTGGACCCCTATGAGGCTGGTAAACAATATACTACTGGCTGAGTTCGGAACACCGGCTGTTACCATTCAAGGAAGGTATCTGCAGAGGAGGTGCTACAGCCGATTTATTAACTATCGGTACTGTGATCGACACCCGTAGTTCAGTGAGATACGGCACGATTGGAAGTAGGAAGGGATGGTGGCACACCGGCAGAACTTGGACAAAGAACTCACCTGCCGCCCCATGATTACGATCGGAAAAGGCAAGGCGGTAATGGCTACACGCCACCGTTCGCTGTACGCAGATCTGTGCAATTCCTTGGATGTGGTCATCTACACGGATGGGTCCAAGACCTCTGAAGGGGCTGGTGTGGCATGGGCAGTATTTGAGAAAGGGGCCCTGACATGTGTTGACGGGTGCTCGGTTCCCTCGTCTTGGAGCATTGTTGAATGCGAGCTGTTTGCGGTTGTCTGTACACTCCGATATGCCCGAGGGATGGCCAAGAGGTGCCCGGTCCATGTGTTTCTGGACTGCATTCCTGCCCTCACCCTGGTAGACGGAATGTTTTCGGAAGGCGATTCGGCTGAAATGTGAGAAGTTATGGCACCATTGCTTAATGCGTTTAGCCATGTCAACATCAGCTCGGTTCCAGGACACATGGGCATTGGCGGCAATGAGACGGTAGACTAAAAGGCTAAGGCCTGCGTAGGTCGTCCATTGCGGCCTCTAAGTTGGGAAGGGGTAAGCTTTGGGATTGGGCATGCGGCATTGGCCCGAGAATTGTGAAAAGCAGAGTGGGGTTCATAGCACAACAGGGAGGGACACGGTATTATGCTCGCGAACCTAGGGCACCTCAACATCTTTAAGGCCTCACCCGTATGGACTCCTATGTTTTACTGAGAATTCGCAGTGGGACCGGTTTGGTCGGGCATGATAGCTGTGCAGGGAAGGATGACAGACACCACTGGACTAAGTGCCCCCACTATGCTATAGAACGCCCTGCTGATGAGGACTTGTACAAGGATTCAGCGATATTGCTGTGGAAGTCCTGGTGGGTGAGTCACAGGTGGTTAGGCCCAGGAATTCCCCAGCATGTTGAGACGGTGGATGGGGAGTTGGTAGTGGCAGGTAACCCCTTTGACGGTACACTGATGGTGGAAAGAAGTGGTCGGTTGGCAACGGTGGAGGATCCCAAGACCTGTACCAAGTGCGAGAAAAGACACGATGGCAGTGGATGCGTTCTACCGGGATTGGTAACCATGCTGAAGAAATGGTTTTTCTTGCCCGACCAACGACGCTGTGACTGTCCCTGCTGTGGGACTGCGATTTCAGCGATGGCCACCCAGAAACGAGTCACCTTCGCCGAACACTTTGAGAAAAAGCCCCACTGTTTACGAACGTGTCACGATCGGTTTTGGCATTCTTGGCACCAGCAATGGGATTAGCTGGACCTTGCGACTCAGATGTCGGTGGTTTTACGGTGGGCTAAGAAAAAAGGGTTATTAAAAGAGGAGCGTTGTTCATTTTGTGGGATGGTTCTGGCCGAGGGGTACGTGGACCTGGGACTATATTATAAGAGGACGGAGGGATGTTGGGATAGACTGTATGTTTCCTTTGTAGAGTATGTGGGACAGATTGTGTTGGAGGTGGATAGGGGTGAGGGTATGAGACGGTGGCTGGGAAGCGAGGTGGGAAGACGCGTTAATCTGGGGTAGCACTAGTTGCTGCGAGCGCCTGCGAGCCCATTTAGGTAGTGATTTTTGGATTTATGTTTCGGGGGTGTGGTTGCGAGGTGGAATGGTCCACGGTAGTGTATTTTAAATAGTTTGTTTTATGGGGCGAGGGGGAGACTGGTCGTATGCCGGTGTCGGCGATACTAGTATAAATAAAATTAGATTGAATTCTAAGTACTTTTCCTACTTATTACTTTAACGAATATAAAATACCTTTACGATCTTTATCTTTATTGCACCGCGATCATCACACCAAGGAGAGCTCTTCACGAAGAAGAGTTAGAGAAAGCTTATGATAGGTGTTCCGGATAGAAGACAGAGGTCTTGTACTATCGGTAACGGCAGAGGCCTAGAACTATTGTAAGACGAAGAAAGAAGAAAACAGAGAAGAGAAGTATCATTCCCCGTCGACAAGAAATAACAGTCCAAAGGGGGATCGTTACATTACAAAGCTTCACCTAGTGTGACGCCAAACGATACAAGACGGCATCCTTCAATCCAGACTGGGAAGGAGATATCCACATCGACGATCAAAACCTTAACTTAGGAGGATTCAGCGATGCCCTAGATCACGTCTCAGCAGAACCCTCGAGAGCAGCAAGCCCAGTAACCCCAGAGAAAGGATCACCAGTCGATAGCTCTCCTGCAGGAACTCTACGACCCAAGAGAATGTCGGGATCAGCAGTACCCAGGCCACCGGCCCCAGCTACTCCGGCACCAGGAACTAGCATACTTGGAATGACAGAAAATCAGTTTCAGGTATTTCTCACAGTAACAAGAAACACAGGACAAGAAAATGTTCAACGACCAAAAGCAAAGGAGCCCGACACATATGAAGGAGCCGAAGACAAGCTGCGAATATTCTTAGCGCAATGCGAAGGATATTTTGCCATTAAGGGATATGGAGATCACCATGACGAGATTAAGATTCCATACGTGGAATCTCTACTCAGAGGACTCGCAGGACAATGGATCATGCCTTTTCAAGATAGAAGGAAGCAGAGGGAATGGGTCACATATGAAGAGTTCAAGGCAACACTCTTCGAACAATTCGGAGATCCCAATGCCAAAAAAACAGCAAGATAAAAGCTGGAAAAACTCCAACAAGGAAAACAAACATTCTCGGCATACTGGAATGAATGCTGACTATGGGAATATGAGCCCGAGTTTGATGATGCTACTATCTAAATCATCCTCCTGAGAAACTGCAGCGAAAGACTACGAGAAACATGGGGAATCTCCAACCTGCGCTATACAACAGCAGAACGATTTGCAAGATGGGCCATTGACAAGAAAAGCAAACTGAACATGGTTCGAAGCAACTCTGAAAATACTATAGCATACAGGGTGGTCCAATCACTAAGGAATGTGGACGGAACCTTCAAACCACAATCAGCTCGAGGAGAAAGTCGAGCATTACCACCAGGTGAGCCAATAGAACTAGACAAATCAAAAGCAGGACCTGCTGTGAACTTATCTAAGGAAGAATATGCCAGAAGAATGAACGGGAAACTCTGCCTAAGGTATGGAAAAGCAGGATATCGGATAAAAGAATGCAGAAGCCAACCTGACAGCAGACACCAAGGGACCAGAGCTGCTGGAAATAATCGTTTCCAAAATCAAAAAAGAAGCAACATTCGCGAAATGATCACAGAAGATTCACTGGTGGAAAACGGCGAGGATCCCCAGTAAATAGTGGTCTGGGAGACCCGAGATGTGGACCTGGAAAACCCATCACGTTAGCGAATTGAATGGCACTACATACGCAAAGAGGAGAAGAAGACGGAGATCATGTGATGATCAAAATAAAGATATAAAACGAAGAAAACGAAGGAACAACAATATATGCAATGCTTGACTCTGGGACTACTAAAGACTTCATTGACAAAGAAATCTGCGACAAATACGGCCTTTACACCAAACAAGCGAAGAAAGCGAGACAAGTTTACCTAGCAGATGGAAAGCCAAGCGCCATAGGCCCTATAACCCATACAGCGACAGTACCTATGGACATTAACAGCCATAGGGAAACGGCAACCTTTCAGGTAGCAGATCTAAAAAACCATGAGATAGTTCTAGGGATGCCATGGTTATGAAGACATAATTCGACAATCGATTGGAACGAGAACAAGATGACCTTTACAAGCGAACTATGCATGACATGGTGTCTTAACTGTTCGCCTGTGGTCTACACAACACTGATACGAGAAGCGGAAGAAGAAACTTTGCGTGGAAAGTTCACCAAGATATGGCAAGATAAGAGAGTCCGGATACAGAGACTGGACTAAGAGGTAAGAGTACCTACCAAGAGTTCCAAAGAGGCAGCAGGACACGACCTGTATGCCAATGAAGGAATAAAGATACCTGCCAATGGGCAGGCAATGATAACAACAGGAATAGCCATCGGACTACCAGAAGGCACCTATGGACGAATAGCACCCTGCAGTGGTCTAGCAGACAAATACAGACTCATGACCATGGCCGGGGTGATCGACGTTGACTACACAGGTGAAATCAAAGTGGTCCTGGCCAACCTGGCTCAAGAAGACTATGAAGTCCAAAAAGGCGATCGAATCGCACAGTTGATAATTGAAAAAATCAACAAAGAGGATCTGCATGAAGTAGATCAACTGAAAGAAACCACAGGAGGGGACAAGGGATTTGGAAGCACGGACCAAAACCAGCCCAATACAACAAAGAGAATCGAGATCAAAGAAATCAGGGCACAAGCCTTTGGAAGGTACTATCGAAGGGGAGATACAACAGGAATTCTCAAATGGACATATGAAGACGAAAAAGCAGTTCTAGCGAAAATCAACATCAGCAGGGAGCTAGCAATCCAGGATAAGAAATACCAAAGTAAAAAGGGATAGAAAGAATTGGTTCCAAAGGAATATCATCAAGTCACGAACCTATTCCAAGAAGAGGAAGCTACGGAGCTACCACCTCGAAGACCAAGAATTGATCACGGAATTCAACTTGACAAAGACGAAAAAACGGGAAAAACAAAAGAGATTTCCTACAAGAGGTTATACCCACTAGGAGAAGCAGAGCTCGAAGAACTTAGGAAGTACATCGAGCAAAACATGAAGTGAGGATGGATCAGGGACTCTTTCGCGTCAGGAGGATCCCCAATACTATTCGTCAAAAAGAAGGACGGAAAAATAAGACTCTGCTTGGACTACAGAGCTCTCAAATCGGTTACCAAGAAAGACCGATATCCACTACCCTTGATTGGAGAAGCACTGGATAGACTGCAGTCAGCAAAATACTTCACCAAACTCGACATTAAGGATGCATACCACAATATACGCATCAAGGCAGGAGACGAATGGAAGACTACATTCGCCTCAAGATACGGAATGTTCGAATACTTGGTTATGCCCTTCGGGCTAACCAATGCACCGGCTTCATTCCAGAGATGGATCAACAAGGTACTCAATAAGTACCTCAACATATGTTGCATTGTATACTTAGACAATGTACTCATATACTCGGAAAATATACAACAACACCAAAAGGATATCAGTAATATCATGGCCACAATACAAGGATCAGGAATGAAGATCAAACCAACAAAGTGTGAATTCGATAAAGAAGAAACGGAATACCTCGGATTTATCATCAATCGAAGTGGGGTCAATGTTGATCCTGTCAAAAGAGCAGCCATATGGGATTAGGCCAAACCAAATAACAAAACAGATGTTCAATGCTTTATGGGATTCTGCAACTTTTATTGAAGATTCATAGAGGGATTTAGCAGACTTGCAAAACCACTCTATAACCTAACCAAAAAAGACAAGAAATGGGAATGGGAAGAAACAGAACAAAAAGCTTATGATGCAATACGAATACATTTAACATTGGCACCCATACTGGTTTATTTCAACCCAAACCGAAGGACAATGATCGAAACGGACGTCTCAAAATATGTATGCTCAGGCATACTATCGCGACAATGCGATGATAGAAAATGGAGGCCAGTGTCTTACCGATCCAAGACAATGACCCCTGCAGAATGTAACTACGATATTGCAAACAAAGAACTATTAGCAATAGTTCAAGCATTAAAGGAATGGAGGAGATACGTTTTGAATAACGACCATCCAGTCAGAGTTCTAACTGACCACAAGAACTTGGTCCTGTTTATGACTACCAAAGAACTAAACGATCGCCAGATAAGATGGATGGAATACCTCAGCAAATACAATTTCAAAATTGAATACCGACCAGGCAAAGAAAGTGGAAAGCCAGATGCTCTCACAAGGATTGCAAGCAACAAACCACAAACGAAAGAAGATGAAAGAATTAAACAGAAAACATGAACACTATTACCAAAAACCTACTTTGAAGCAATGGAGATTATCCAATTCACATCAATGGAGGAAAAGGAAATTGACAACGCAAACGAGAAAGACAAAACAATTCAGGCAATAAGAGAAGCATTGATAGAAGGAAAAAAGGAGATGAAAGGAATTGCTCTGGATTTATGCCAATGGAAGGATGGAAATATGTGGTACGACGGAAAACAATGGATCCCGGAAGAAGAGGAGATAAGGACAGACATCATACAACAATACCACGATATACGAATGGCAGGACACGGGGTAACGGCTAAAACCACGGAATTCATCACGAGGTCATTTTATGGGCCAGGACTGCGCGAAGCTGTCAAATGATATGTCAAAAACTGCGACATATACCAAAGAATGAAAACGGCTAAACACTCACCTTATGGATTACTGAAATCAAATGAAGTTCCTGAACAACCATGGGAAACATTTACTATGGATTTCGTCACGGATCTACCGGCGTTGGAAAATTGTGATAGCATCCTAGTCGTGGTGGATCATCTGATCAAAATGAGTCATTTCATTCTGGTCAGAAAAGATATCAACGCGAGGGATTTTATACAAACCTTCTTGGGGGAGAGATCTTCCGACTTCATGGCCTCCCAAAAAATATCATTACCGATCGAGGAACACTATTCACATCGGGACTATGGAAGAAAGTAACCGGAGAAATGGGAACACAAAACAGAATGAGCACAGCATTCTACCCACAAACGGATGCACAAACAGAACGGGTAAATGTGATACTCGAACAATATTTAAGCGCCTATGTCAATTATCAACAAGATGATTGGTACAAGTTGATATCTATGGCCGAATTCGCATAAAACAATGGAAAGCAAGAAACAATCGGCACGACACCCTTCTTCGCGAATTACGGACAACATCTACAAAGCCAGACCACATATCATACGATTCATGATGTGATACCAGATAAAACCGATATGGGAAAACTACACGAAACATTACAATATGAAAGGAGTCAAGCACAACAACGACAAAAACAACAATACGATAAGCACTGAAGACCAGATCCGAACATACAACCGGGAGATATGGTATGGCTAATACCACGCAATATCCATACGACACGACCATCAAGGAAATTGGACTACAAGAAAATTGGACCATTCAGGATATTGGAAAGAGTGGACAGCCGAGCTTATAAACTCGACCTTCTCCCCTTGATGCGAATACACAACACATTCCACATCTCACTCCTCGAATTACACAACAACAACAAGCTTTCCTCACAAACATTTATTCCTCCCCATCCAATCGAACTCGACAGAGAACCAGAATACGAGCTCGACAAAATAGTCGATTCCCACTTCTTCCACTGTCACCTCCAATACTGAGCCAAGTGGACGGGATATTCGCCCGAACATGATAAAACTTGGTACTTTGCACACAACCTTGAGCACGCAGAAGATGCCATCTCAACCTTCCACCAGTGATACCCAGACAAGCCCGGCCCAGATGACGATCATGTTCAACTAAGACAAAGGCGAGGGAAAGGCTCCTGCGCCATTGCAATAACACAAGGGCTGGGGCAATAGCCCCCGCCAAACCACACCCACCAGCCCTGAATACTCATTCAGGGGGCCGACCAATGAAGAACTCAAGGAGAGGGAATGAGAAGCACAGCATAACGTCATGTCATGGATGGTATGCTATGATGATGGTTGCCAAACACATTTTGGCGACAAAGAAGGTTTGGGATGGTTTCCGAGGGAATATCGAAAGCGTGGCCCATGCCCGGACCATGTCCTGAAGCCTTGTTGCCAATGCTTCAGGAATGGGTACAGGATGCACAGTGCACAGAAAATATCTGCGGGATTCTACCCGCAGAAGGATGGAAGCAGGAAGGAGTTAGAAGGAGAGGATGCCAGAAAGGCATGGGCTGCGAGGATGTGGTCCAAGGAGGGAGAGGCCCAAAACTCCTCGGGAGACAAGGAACTGGACATCAGGAGCCTACACAGGCAGATCCGGGGACTCCGAGAATAACTTGGCCAAGCCAAGGCCACAATTTTGGCAAACGACAAAATGATCGTGGAGATAAGACAGCTGAATGATAATCAGCGGCACATGATCAAGATGGTGAATCTGACCCTAGAATCGATAAGGGTCAGATGGAGGATGGCAGACGAAAAGTTCCACAAGCTGAGAAGGACCATGCGCTTGGCAGGACGGGAACTATTGAAACTGGGAGAAAAAGCCTGATGGGACTCAGGCTTAGGAGGAGGAGAGCTAATATCACGAACGTGGCTTGGCATGAAAGAGGTTTTCATGTGATGCATAGTTATGAGTCACAGGTATGTTATTGTTTTACACATATGACTCATTCGGGTCATATCATTTGTTATGTGTGGGATTTGTGATGCTTTCGTACATGACTCAAATATGAGTCATGGGATGTGTGCCTGGTAAGTATGCCTTGCAAGTGTGCCTTGCGGGTAAGCCTTGCATATATGATTTATGTTTCGCACATGACCTCGTTATGAGGTCATGGGTTTCGCGCATATGACTCAGTTGAGTCATATGACTTGTTTATTGCGCTATGATTGGTTTATGAGTTTTTGTACATGACCTTGCAATGAGGTCATGGGTTTTGAGCATGTGATCATATTGGTCACATGACTAGTTTGTTATGATTTGGTTTCGCACATGTGACCACTTTAGGTCACATGACTATGGGCGGGAAGAATACTACATAAGGAGGCTGATGTAGCTGAGGAAGATAGGTTCTTCACTCTTTATTCTAAGTACTTTTCCTACTTATTACTTTAACGAATATAAAATACCTTTACGATCTTTATCTTTATTGCACCGCTATCGTCATACCGAGGAGAGCGCTGCACGAAGAAGAGTTAGAGAAAGCTTACGATAGGTGTTCCCCATAGAAGACAGAGGTCTTGTACCATCGGTAATGTTGGCAGAGGCCTAGAACTATTGCAAGACGAAGAAAGAAGAAGACAGAGAAGAGAAGTATCATTCCCCATCGCCAAGAAATAACTGTCCAAAGGGGGATCGTTACATTGCTCGACAATTACTCTACAAGCGAAATACTAGAAGGTTGATCTTACTTCAACACCTTCACCTAGCACTTGTGTATCATAACAGTTGCAAGAGAGGACCTTTGAGGGATGGAGGAAGGTTGGACTTGGACAGTTTGACAGAGGAGGAGTGGAGAAATCAATTCCAGTATGTTAACCTAAAAATTTCTTTGTATTGTACGTTGACAAAATTAACCATGATTCAATAATTGGTGGCAACCCACTCCTCTTCCTCACCCCATACTCTCAATAGTACCTAAAAAAATTGCTCTAAGTCAACCAAGAAGAAACCATTCTGTGCAATTATTTTTCTTAATAAACTATGCCTCCTATTCTTCGTGGTCATGCCGAAAAATCTATTCCCTCCACACATTTCTCTGAGTTTACCAGGGGGAGGATTCTCAGGTTATATGAGCCTCAGATGAGATATTAGTAAATTTCCCACTACCTTAATATCCTCTACACTACTGTCAGAAAGACAATTTCAAAGGATATTAAGAGGGCAAGGAGAATAAGGGTAGATGAAGATATCCTAAAACAACCAAGTTACAGGATGATGCTTTGGTGGAGGAAGCTCTTAAAAATTGCCATACTACCTATTCTGACATTGCTGAGCAAGTTGCTCCCAATATTTCTAGTAGGACAGTAAGGAAAAGACTTGAAAAAAAGCATCTTAGAAAGTAGATAGCACAAGAGAGAGTTTATTTTAATGAGGATCTAGCTCAAGAGAGGTTGGAATAGGCATTAGCTTATAGGCATTAGACAATGGAGATGTGGAGAAGGAAGGCAATGTGGGGGGATGAGGAAGCTGTGGAAAGGGGAGGAGGAAAGAGAAGAAAATATGTTTTCAGATACCCATATGAGAAATGGAATAAGGATTGTGTTGAACCTAAGACAAGGGGAGGAGAGAGAGGAATTAGCCAGATGATGGCTGGTTGGTTTTATAGTTGAACTTATGGTGCTTTTTTACTTGTTTTTCCTGATCCTTCTTCTGCTAGGGGTGGAGTTACTGGGAAGTCAATTATTGATGTTTATGTATTAGGAATACTAGAACCTGATACCTAGGAACCACCCTAAGTAGGGTAACCCTACTCGGAATTAGAATCTCTGGTCTCCAACACCCCCCTCTGGCTCCCTTATGGGGCCCGCGTGTCATCATATATATCAATCTCCGTTGCGTCCTGTGACTGTATTACTACAGAGTTGAAGGTGTGAGAATAACATTATATACGTCATCGCCGTCTGTCTGACCGGATCCTGTTCGCAGGATATATGAGAGGGGACCTTCGGCTAGGTCTGAGAAGTAGAACAGAGTGATTCCATCAATTGCTCAGAGGGTTACTTGGCCTCAAAAACATGATACCTGTGGCAAGGGCTGTTAGTGACGGGACGATTTCGCACAAGAAGATGGTATCAAATGGTAAAGGATCTCTACTAGAGACCAACACATTTACATCTACCAGAAGAGTCTAGAACTCCAAAAGGACACAACCAAGGAAGCCAACGATCTTCACGGAGTGTTGCAACTGGTTTCGGAACACATTATAGCCATAGAGTGATTCTCAATACTACAATGGTTACTGAAACCTACCAACCAGAGAGCAACCAAGGGTTGCCGACCGAGGGATTAATTACCAATCTGGTGGGATAGCTTCCTGCGAGTTGATAGGAAGTCATCCAAAGAAAATCTAGCGGTTGAATATGGAGTGACAAAGGATCGGAGTCAGATGACGTACGATGGTTGTAATAACAACCACCTTTGCAGATATAGCCGTGGATAAAACTGATCATTTTATCAATGGCGAAGACAATTGGAGCCAACTCAGTTCGACTTAAGAACTAGGCCATAAGTCTAAAGACTCTGCTAATTGGGATATTACTATTGGGAACAGCATGCTTCCTAAGAAGAAATATCGTAATTACTGAAGAGGGTGTGATGGTTTTCAGGGCCCACAGGTGTTCGAACCTTGGAAGAACACTCGACGTCGCGAATTATGATTGTAGAAGTACATAGTTGTATAGTAAATAGATGTAGTCTGCGAATACTCAGACGCGGAATATAAATATTGAAGTACCTCCCAAGCTTTAGACATTATCAAGTAATGGAGAAGAGACCTTAACAATATAATATTGTTTTTACGATTCTACCCTACCTTACCTATTTTACTTTGCTCCTAGTAGTCATAAACGAAACGAGCAGAGTTTGAGCCTTCCTGGACAATCTCCGTCTACAGAAACGAATCTCGATTGGCCTAGACAACTTAGAAGTCTATCAAGTTGTCTCCGCCTAACAGTATATTGTTAGATCTCCTGATTACCAAGGCTCTCTAATTGGTTACCTCTTGCATGGGTTCGTGTTAGGCGGAGACTCACGATAGACTTCAAGATTATCTAGGCCAATCGAGATTCGTTTTTGTAGACGGAGATTGTCTAGGAAGGCTCGGACTTGGCTTGTTTCGTTTATGACTACTAGGAGCGATGTAAAGTAGGTAAAGTAGAGTACAATCGAAAAAACAATATTATATTGTTAAGGTCTCTTCTCCGTTGCTTGATGATGTCTAAAGCTTGGGAGGCACTTCGATATTTATATTCCACGTCTGAGTGTTCGCGGACTACATCTATTTATTATACAACTATGTACTTCTTCAATCGTCATTCGCAATGTCGAGTTTTCTTCCAAGGTGCGAACGCCTGTGGACCCTGAAAACCATCACACCCTGTTCAGTAATTACGATATTGCTTTTTAGGAAACGTACTGTCCCCAATAGTAATATCCCAATTAGCTGAGTCTTTAGACTTATAGCCTAGTTCTTAAGTCGAACTGAGTTGGCTCCAATTGTCTTTACCATTGATAAAATGATCAGTCTTATCCATGGCTATATCTGCAAAGGTGGTCGTCATTACAACCATCATAGGTTATTTGATTACGACCCTTTGTAACTCCATACCCACCTGATAGATTTTCTTTGGATGACTTCCTATTCACTCGCAGGAAGCCACTCCACTAGACTGGTAATTAATTCCTCGGTTGGTAACCTTTGGTTGCTCTCTGGGTAGTAGGTTTCAGTAACCATTGTAGTATTTGAGAATCACCCCATGACTACAACATGTTCCGAAACCCAGTTGCAACACTCCGTGAAGTTCGTTGGCTTTGGTAGTGTCTTTTGGAGTTCTAGACTCTTCTGGTATATGCAATTGTATCGGTCTCTAGTAGAGATCCTTTACTATTTGATACCATCTCACGGTGCGAAATCGTCTCGTTACTTACAGCCCATGCCAAAGTGTCATACCTTTGAAGCCTAGTAACCCTCTAAGTAGTTAATCTAATTACTCTATTCCACTTCCTAGGCCTAGCGGAAGGTCTCCTCCCATATGTCCTGTGAACAAGACCTGGTCGGACAGACGGCGGCGACGTATACGGTGTTATTCTAACACCTTCCATTCTGTGGTAATGTAGTTACAGGACGCCATGGAGATTGATGTATATGATGATGCGCAGGCCCCGTAAGGGAGCTGGAGGGGGGTGTTGGAGACCAGAGATTCTGATTCCAAGTGGGGTTACCCTACTTAGGATGGTTCCTAGGTATCGGGTTCTGGTATTCCTAACAGTTCGATTCACACTTTCAGTGAAGTCATTGATATTATTGTCGGCCTAGATACCCTTGAAGAACTATCCCGCACCAATTTGATTTTTGAACCACCGACTAAGGTACACTTACCATCTATCTGTCAAGTGTTTTCTAGTCAGTTTGAGCTTTCAGAAGTACCATTTCTGTTACAAGAAGCTCCTTCGTGGTTTATCGACCCCAACTTAGTTCCTACGGAGGAACAATTTCAAAGAATATACGAAACCTGGTACAGACCAGAATTCAGTTGGAAACCCTCCCTTGACTGGGATACAAGCGAGGAAAGTTCTCTTAGCAGCAGGTTCTCTGCTACTATATCTATAGCATGGAGACTCGGAACTCATCTGAACTCCCATTAAAACCTATGTCCTCCTACCGCATATTCTACTTAAACGGAAACCTCCCAGAACGCACGCTTCTTCGCCCACTTAGGAGGATAGGTTCTTCATGCTTTGTTCTAAGAACTTTTCCTCGTCCTTGCCGTCGCTTTGCCCAGAGCATTTCTTTCACACCTACAATGGGCCTTGATGCCTTAGATGCTGGGGGAGATATCTGAGTTCACTCAGTAGTTCCTGGAGTCTTTCGTGTTGAAGTCTGTTGGCATTGCGTAACAGATTACTTGTTTGCCTGTTAGGAATACCAGAACCCGATACCTAGGAACCACCCGGAGTAGGGTAACCCCACTTGGAATCGGAATCTCTGGTCTCTAACACCCCCCTCCGGCTCCCTTACGGGGCCCACGCATCATCATATATATCAATCTCAGTTGCGTCCTGTGACTACATTACCACAGAATTGAAGGTGTTAGAATAACACCGTATACGTCGCCGCTGTCAGTCCGATTGGATCCAGTTGGCAGGATATATGGGAAGGGACCTTCGGCTAGGTCTGGGAAGTGGAACGGAGTAATTCCGTCAACTACACAGAGGGCTACTAGGCTTCAAAGATGTGTCACCTTTGGTAAGAGCCGTAAGTAACGGGACGAGTTCGCACCGTGAGATGGTATCAAATAGTAAAGGATCTCTACTAGAGACCGATACAATTGCATATACCAGAAGAGTCTAGAACTCCAAAAGACACTACCAAAAAGCCAACGAACTTCACGGAGTGTTGCAACTGGGTTTCGGAACACGTTGTAGTCATGGGGTGATTCTCAAAGACTATAATGGTTACTGAAATATAATACCCAGAGAGCAACCAAAGGTTGCCGACTGAGGGATTAATTACCAGTCTAGTAGAGTGGCTTCCTGCGAGTGAATAGGAAGTCATCTAAAGAAAATCTATCAGTTGGGTATGGAGTTACAAAGGGTCGGAATCAAATAACCTACGATGGTTGTAATGACGACCACCTTTGCAGATATGGCCATGGATAAGACTGATCATTTTATCAATAGCGAAGACAATTGGAGCCAACTCAGTTTGACTTAAGAACTAGGCCATAAGTCTAAAGACTCTGTTAATCGGGATATTACTATTGAGGACAGTACGGTCCTAAGAAGAAATATCGTAATTACTGAAGAGGGTGTGATGGTTTTCAGGGTCTACAGGTGTTCGCACCTTGGAAGAAAACTCGACGTTGTGAATTACGATTGAAGAAGTACATAGCTGTATGATAAATAGATGTAGTCCGTGAACACTCAGACGTGGAATATAAATATTGAAGTGCCTCTCAAGCTTTAGACATCATCAAGCAACAGAGAAGAGACCTTAACAATATAATATTGTTTTTACGATTCTATCTTACTTTACCTACTTTCCTTCGCTCCTAGTAGTCATAAACGAAATGAGCCAAGTCCGAGCCTTCCTAGACAATCTCTGTCTACAAAAACGAATCTCGCTTGGCCTAGACAATCTTGAAGTCTATCAAGTTGTCTCCGCCTAACAGTATATTGTTAGATCTCCTTGTTACCAAGGCTCTCTAGTCGGTTACCACTTGCATGGGTTCAATTCACACTTTCAGTGAAGTCATTGATACTATGGTCGGCCTAGATACCCTTGGAGAACTTTTCCGAACCAATTCAGTTTTCGAACCACTGACTAAGGTTCACTTGCCATCTATCGGTCAAGTATTTTCTAGTCAGTTTAAGCTTTCAGATGTACTATTTTTGCTACAAGAAGCTCCTTCGTGGTATACCGACCCCAACCTAGTTCCTACGGAGGAACAATTTCAAAGAATATACGAAACCTGGTACTGACCAGAATTCAGTTGGAAACTCTTTCTTGACTGGGATACTAGCGAGGAAAGTTCTCTTAGCACCAGATTCTCTGCTACTATACCTCTAGTGTGGAGACTCGGAACTCATCTGAACTCCCATTAAGATCTATCTCCTCCTACCGCATGACGCGGCCAGGACACCAAGTGTCCCGCCTCATATTCAACTTAAACGGAAACATTCCAGAACGTGAGCTTCATAGCCCACTTACAAGAAAAAGAAGCTCGCAAACGAGCAAGAGAGATGGCTCAACCTCCTAAGCAGATCCTTCCAGGAGAACCAATGGATACCTCGGGAGATGATCACTCTACAAGTTTCAGTCATTCTTCCTCTCTTCCTCCCGCTCTTCAGAAACCTATTGGAGGACAACAGGGCAGGGCTCACAGTGTCCCTCCATCCTCAAGAGCCCCTTCTCCCGCTTCATGATCTACCACACCACGTCCAAATATCCATGCAGCAGATCTCGTAAGACTTGCCGCTAGGATAGGAATTGTCATAGGTCAAATCCGACAAGACATATCAACCAGTATTGATACTGCCAATATTGCATTTGACACGCTATCAGCAGATTCTCAAACCAATGCACGAGGACTGATAGCCATCCAGTAACGACTGTTGGAAGGACAAGATATACATGACAATGACATTGCTATTATGTTATGTCAGTGTACAATGGTAGAAGCGAATGTCTGAGAAATCCAAGAAAGGATCAACAGTTAGATTGCCGCCAAATTAGCCGCACAAGATGCACGACAAGCAAATCACGAAGGGGTAACCACCCAACTGCAGCGAGAAGCTCTAGAATGAGACCTCACCCTGGAATGTGCTTTCCAAGAGTTCAGAGCACTACAGATCCAGCAAAATACTGCAATGCGAACCCTGATATCCAATTTGGCTGCAAGGCAAGAAAGGGACTCAGAACGGTATAGCGACTTTACCCATACCATCCAGAAGAATCAAACCCACATATCTGATACCCTATCACTAGTTCTTAACAAGCTTAAGGCATTAGATAGTGAACAACCAGCTGGTCAGTACGCAATGTTGGAATCAGTCCCAGAGGAATGGGAAGAGACTGCAGAACGGGGGGAACCTGTGGAAATCCCTCCTCGACATAAAGGGAAACAGAGAGAAGGAGAACCTCCAACCTTTCTAATACAGGGCGGCGACCCGGACCATGAAAATGATGATGGAGATGATAATGGAAACGGAGGAAAACGTGGAGGAGAACCATCCAGATTCAAATGGGGATTAACTCCTGAACATCGCGCAACAGCTGATGTACTTGCAGAAGCATTGGCTCAAACAGTTAAACGACCGGCAGACCCGCCCCCATTTTTTGAAGTAAAGACCAGTCAATGTGTTTACCATTGGTTAACCCAATGTGTAGATTACTTTGAATGAAACCCAAGAATCTTGGATGATGATCGAGAATGCATCATTTACGCCTTGGGAAGGACAAAAGAGGATCAGGTTAGTCCAATAGCTGTATGGTATCGACATGCAATGGATGGTCTCCGAGGAGAAGAACAAGACCCGGAACTATCTTCCTGGACGCGCTTTGAGCACGAATTCACTAGTCGGTACGCCCCTCTCGAAGAAGGACCAAAGGCCATACGGGATATGGAGTCTGTGGAGTACAAAAATGATATTCAGACCTTCAAGGGGAAAATGCATAATCTGAATCTCCACGCCCGATTAACGGGACCAGCCTGGCGAATGGCATGTGATAGGAAGTTGCCCCCCAAGGTTAGGTGACGACTCTCCTTAAACAAATATGATACCGATGCCGAATGGGAAAAGGCAGTCAGGGAAGCAGGAAGGGATGAGGAGGAACAACAGGAATGGGACTACCGGGACCGGGATAAATCAAAACCTGTAAGGACATCTTCAGACAAGAAACCTGCGGACAAAATTCAACTAAAGGAAAAAAGGGAGAAACCCTTCATAAAGGGAGGTGGTCCCTCTAAGAAAAGGAAACGGAGACCGGAATCCAATAAACCGGTAAAGAAATCTACTGGAACTATGAAGTTAACATACACAAACTTCAAAGCTGCCCATAAAGGAATCCCTCAGTCAACTATCAATGAAAGAAAGCGGGAGGGCAATTGTACTCGTTGTGGTAAGAAAAACCATGACTACAAAACCTGCTGGGGACAAATTCAGGTATCCAGAACAAGGGCAGATGACCGCCCATTCAAGACACTAAGGCCTAGAAGGGTGGCAACAGTTAACGGTCCCAGAAAGATTTCTGCCGCCCAAGTTCCAAGAGGTAATAAACTCTGGGAACCAGGTGATGACGAAGAGATGACTTAAGTCATCTCATTGGTACCGACAACTACAGTTTTCGGGTAGTCTAGAAGAGACATACTCTCTAGGAATTGAAATTAACGGCAAATTAAGGGGACGTCGAAATGAAGAAAACGACCTTGCGATCATGACCTAAGTGGGAGTACACGCGTCCTTCTTGCCGCAAGGACAAGGGGATTAATAAAGATCAATGTACGCATTGGCTGCGCCTCTATGCTTCCCAAGGGAGTGACACAAGCTCGGCCTAATGGCCAAGCGCATGATCGTTAGAGTAGTCAGACACATGATCTGGATACTGAAAGGTCTCCGATAAGAACCAAAACCTGGACAGGAAACAGACAGCACCAAGGGTTCTGGAGGGAGCGACAGTAGGGCTAAGATGAAGGATCTGGAGGATAAGCGAAGCACATCTTAGACCTACACGAGAAACAGGTGCAAGAGCACTAGATCTTACCTCTAGTTACTACTTCTTTAGGTGCCACTCTGGTACCAAACGTAACTGGATAAAGTGAGGACACTGTCTACGGTTAAGCGAGGGTGGAGAATAAGCCTGGGAAGGTTATCAAAGAGACAGCCTGTAACGTGTTCGCAAGGTGCTAATCACGTTGTCGGTAATAGATACGATAGTTGGCAGGTGGCCTGCTCTCCCAGAGAGGAGGCGAAAGCTGAGAACTAAAAGAGACTTTGAGGGTGTACTGGGGAACAATGAAGTAACCATTCAACCAAGTATATTGAAATACTGTCTGTCGAAGTCTGCCTTTTCCATCGTAGAAACAGGCAGTCTTTAAATACACAAATCTGTTTATGTCTAGCATGAACGAAACTAATCAAAGGTATCAATCGATACACTTTGGTAAAACTCTTTAAGTATCAAAGCGATACTTAAAACAAAACATAAAACAAAACCAAGTATCAAATGATACTTAAAACAAACCAAGTATCAAAGCGATACTTAAAACAAAACATAAAACAAAACCAAGTATCAAACGATACTTAAGACAAACCAAGTATCAAAGCGATACTTAAAACAAAACATAAAACAAAACCAATAACCAAGTACCCATACCGGTTACATTCCCCAAAACAAAACAACTGTTTAAACAAACAAAACCTAATAATCATCAAAGGCGGATTCCGAGAAACTCATGGCTTCAGTTTCTGCAAGAAATTCCTCATCATAAGTATCACACCAGGGGCAAGAGGAAACTCTAAGGAAACACTTAGACTCGAAGAAATCTAAATCACAGTAGTCACGAATACCAGATTCGTGCTGTACGTCAACCCAAGCATGATCACAATCAGGACAGTAGTCAATCCAGAGGATTTCGAAGTAGTCTTCAAGTTGGATAGCATCGCGGTTCAACAACAGTCCAACAACCTGTTGTCGCTGCCTCACATTGAGCTCCACATAGTTTGACATCGTTATGGTATTCGGATGGTGATTGGTGACTAGATAAGGTTGTCGAGGGCCTGCTCCATAGCTTGATTCTCCTCATCGCTGCTTTCAAACTCCGACTCAAAGTGTGGTGCCCAAAATCCATCTCTAGCTTCGAGTTCTGCGTGCCATCGCTCAGTTTCTGGCATTGTAGGTATCCAGCACATGGTGATATAATTGATTGTTGGGGGGAGGGATTTGTTTGGCATGTTGTCTTTCCACCATTCGTTCACCATATCCATAGCGTGCTCTAGTCCCTCTAGTGGTTCCCAACTGTTTTCGCTCGTCGGATATCCTTTTCACTTGACTAGGAATTGATCGTTTCCATGCCAAAGGCGGTGGTCTCGGATTTCTTCAACTTCCCATTCATCTTTCTTTTCAATGATGATAGGTGCGGGTCGAGAGTGGGTTCTTCCGGGGAACTTGGAGTCGTCATTTAGGTGGAACCGTTTGACAGCAGAGGCGTGAAAGACTGCAGTATTGCGACGGTACATGCGTCTATCCACCTGGACAGTGTAGGTCTCTGTGTGCTCGTCAAAGGATATGACTTTGAAGGGTCCACGCCATCGGGGTTGCAGTTTCTTGCTGTGTCCAACATTGGTAATGAACATGTTACCGTGTACCATGAGCATGTCTCCTGGTGAGATCGGGATATGTTTGCGTCGTCGTTTCTGGGCAGTAGTGGTGCTTCGGAATCGGGCAGCTTTAACAGCTTGGAAGGCATCGTTCCGAATTGCTTGGTGGCGGTTTAGGTGGTCGTCAGAGGCAGGGACTGAGGAGTTCTTGAATAGTGTTGTAGGTAGGAGGGGGTATTGACGGCCAAAGACTGCCTTGTATGGTGACATTCCCAAGGTATCTGAAAATCCGGCATTGATATATGCAGCGAGCTCAACAAGGGCTGGTTCCCAGTTGGTTTGTCGTTCATTGATCATGTTCCTAATTCCAGTCTTAACTTCGCGGATTTTTCTTTCTGCCTGGCCATTAGTCTCATGGTGTCCAGGGGCAGCCATAATGTGGTTTATTCCGAGGGAGGTTAAGGTTTGCTTCCAGAATCTGGCAGTAAAACGAGGATCAGCATCACCGACAATAGATAAGGGGTACCCATGGGGGGTAAACAGGTATCGTTGGAGGTTATTCCAGGTGTCTTTGGAGGAATCGGTAACTTTCATTGGAAGGAGCCAGGTATATCCAGAAAATGGGTCCACAGCTACCAAGATGGTGTCAAATCCAGCGGATTTGTTGAATGGTCCTGCGAAATCGATGGCATATGATTCGAATATTTCACATGGTAGTTGGAGGGTCTGTGCTTTCCCTTCAGGTAGTTGTGTTCGCTCCTTATTTACCTGGTAGAGTACACATTGTTTGACAAAATCGCAGAAGTCCTTTCGCATTTCAGGCCAGTAAACATATTCTGAGGCATATTGAAGGTTGCGGTCGGCACTATGGTGTCCTTTGTTGTGAATCTCGGATATGACATATTCTCTAATAGTCATTCCATTGAACATATGACCTTTTGGTATGTATAGGCAATGTTCACCATAACGGGTGCTGGTAAAGACCATTCCATTAGATATGTTGTAGGGGGCGAGGTCTCCATGCCTGGAGCTATCCATGGCTTTGAAGTAAATTGGGTCATGGCGATATCCTGCTATCATTTGGCTTCGGAATGAGGAGGTTAATTCTTCTGTGGTCGATCTAACATCTCGTTCATCCTCAATTAGGGATCCTCTTGTTGGTTCGATAGGCGCTTCCTCTTCCTCAAAGGTTTCGTAAAGTTGACGCCGATGCTCGGGAATAGTAGGGGGTATGACCGAGACAATGGTTTCATTGTTGTATACTCGTAAGGGTCCACCATATAGTGGTCGTGAATCGATCATGGGAGGAGAGGATGGCGGGGCTGACTGTGGGGGTTGTAAATACGACAATGCATCCACGTAGGCTGCTGCTTGTTCGAGTTCTTCAAGACCTTGGTATCGCGTTGGAGAAGGGTTAAGGACATGAGGGTGTTGGGTTGGCTCATTTCCATCGATCATCTCTTCTTCTCCTTCTGCGGTATCGAAGCTGGTGTCTTTGGAATCATCAGCAGGCATATAGTATGGTCGCTGGTATCTGTTGCCGAACTTGATCTCAGTTTGGTGAAAAGGGCAGGTGTCGTGATAACAGTGGGACCAGTGGATTCTGCTTTGTTCAAGTTCGTGAGGAGGTGTGCTGCGGAGCGTGCAATTGTCTTTCCATTCTTCATCAATGTCCTTTCCTCGTTCTGTTCCGGCAGCACTGTACATGGTGTAAGAGAAAGGATTGGAGGGAGTGGCAGAGCTGGCGGTAGCCATTGATGGTTCTTGTTCATAGGAGGTGTCGTCAGGGCTGTCCTCGCTTTGTCTTGTGTGGTCGTGAACAAGGGGAGGGTTTGCAAGGTCTTGATTCTCGTATAGGCGGGAGAGAGCATCAGCTAAATAGTTCGTTATTCCAGGGGTATAGGTGATTTTTGCATCGTATTTGCTGATCTCGCCTATCCATCTTGTTCTTCTTCTTCCCGGTATCTTTTCTGTTTTAAGATTAGTGAGAGGTTGGTGATTGGTAATAATAGTGAAGGTATTGCCCATCAGGATGTGATTGAAAGCGGCGAGAGCATCAATCACAGCAAGGGCTTCCTTGTCTGTTGTTCCATAGTTCATCTGTGAGTTAGTGAACTTTCTGCTGTGTAATGCCACCGGCCTTGCCGTTTCATGGGAGGCCCCTTGTCCAACCTATGCTCCAACTCCAACATCCGATGCATCAGTAATCAACCATATCGGTTCTGGTTTACTATAGTCGATAGGTTGAATAACGTTGGCGTTTTTAATCAAATCCTTGATGTTGGTAAAGGCTTGGTCATGAGTGTGGGTCCAGGCAAATTCTGCATTGCCGGTAAGGTCTGTGAGCGGCGCTGTCACAGTGGCGTGGTGTGGGAGGAACTGGGAAATGTAGTTGACTAGTCCAAGGAATCGTATGAGTTCCTTTTTATTCTGGGGTGTTGACCATTCCGTTAAACAGGCTATTTTTCCTGGGGCTGCGTGTATTCCTTCATCATCTATAACATGTCCTAGGATATCGAGTTTATCGGCAAACAGGATTGATTTGTTTCTGCTAGCGTAAAATTTAGCTTCCCTAAGTTTGGTACAAACCAAACCTATATGGTAGGCGTGTTCTGTTGCGGTGTTCGAGAAGATGAGAATATCATCAATGTAGACCCAAACAAAATGGTGGAGGTATTCGCTTAGGAGGTTTTCCATAATTCGCATAAAGGTGGCGGGCGCATTCATATCACCTTGTAACATAACTCGGCTAATGAAACTTCCGAAGGGTGTTTTGAAACTGTTGTAGCGTTCGCTTTCTGGGTCTAACCTTGTTTGGAAGTAGGCATCGCTTAGGTCAATCTTACTTCGGAATCTAGCCCGTCTAACTGCATTTAGGATCTGGGTTTGGTTTGGGATAGCGGAGCTGTCCATAACCGTGTTTTCATTCCGTAGTTTGAGATCAACCAAGGGGCAGATTCTTGTGCCATCTGCTTTGGGTTGAACGAACATAGGAGCAGCACCAGGGGCTTCTGCCCGGTAGATGACTCCTCTTCTTTGTTGTTGGTTGATCCAATTACAAAGTGGGCTTTTGTATGCGTCAGGAATAGAGTAGGTGGGTTGGTTCTTGAGATTGGAGGGGTCTCGGAGGCGGATGTGGTGATTCACCTCTCTCATAGGTGGTAGTTCTTCGGGTATTTGATTAGGGAAAACATCAGAATACTCATTCAATAGTCGTAGGGCAGTTGTTTCACAGACTGCGGCTCGGTATTCTCCGCTTGTTGGCTTGCATGAGACTTTGACCTTCTGATCTGGGAAATCGATAGTTGATTCCCCACACCTGATTATAGCTTTGTGACGATTCAGGAATGGCATGCCTATTAGGGCATCATATTTGGCTAAATTTCCAACCAGCATTTCCTGGGGTGGTAGGATGGCAGAACCAAGTCAAATGGTCGCACTACAGGTTTTATGGCTTGTGGATCGTGATTCTTTTACTGCCATATTGACTGGTATGGGTTGGTTAAGGTCTCGGGTAGGGAGTCCATGGACAGATACAAAGGCATTACTGATCATATCTCTTCCGATTGCACCAGTGTCGAATAGGACTCGAGCCTTTTTGCCATTGATCAGGATAGTGCCTTCTAGAGCAGTGTGTGTTTTGAATGTAGCCGGAGGTCGAACACTGTTGCATTCCACATCGATGTATCCAATGTGGATCTCTTCATATTCACTGGATGGAGCGTAATCGCTTTCAATATTGTTGGCCGACACCTCTTTTTTTATAGCCTTTCCTTTTCCTTTCTTCGTAGGACAGTTCTTTGCCATGTGTCCTGTTTTTCCACATTCAAAGCATTCTCCCTTTTGCCGTCTCGATTCTTTGGAGGATTTTGTTTTCTTCTTGAAAACTCGTGGGGTATCGTCTTCAGAGTTGCTGGAGGCTTTGTGTCGTGGCTGGCTGTTCCTATTAGAGGATGTCTGTGTTTTGTAGGCCTTGGTCTCATGGAGAATGGCATCCTTTCGTTCTGCTCTAGCAATTATTACTGCAATATCATCGCCGTCTTCCTCGAGTGGTTCTACTTCTCGCCGGAGGGTAGGATGCATAGTGTCGTAAAATCGTCGCTTCAGGATGTATTTGGAGATACTTCCTCTCTCCATTCGGTCCTTATACATTATTAGGTCCGTAGCCACATCGGTGATTCGCTTGACATGTGTTCCGTTAACTTGCTGGAGCTGGTTGAATTTGTTGTATAGGAGGTCGTTGGTTATAGAGGATTGGAATCGTCCTTTCAAGTAATCGAGAACTGTAGATCCTCTTAATCTTACATTCCCGCCGAAGTCCTTATAGCATTGGTGGTATGAGTCGGTTGCCTTTCCTTCACAGAATGATCCAATGATAAGTCCGGTTGTAGGGTCTTCCACATCTTTTCCTTGTAAGAGTAGGAAGTGTGAGAGTTCTGTGGCCCATCATTCAAAGGCTTCAGGTTTGAGGTCTTTTCCTTCGCCTGTGAACTTCGCTGGGAGGTGAAGTTTAAACTTAGGGGGTTCAAATGCTGCGGGTACCTCCTCTTCCTCAGGCCTTGCCCGAGATTTCCCTCCTCCAGAAGGCCCTCCTCCTGTGCTAGCCATATCTGATTCGCTACTAGATTGGGGGTCGTGTGGAGGTTCAAAGGAAGGCTTGTTGGCTGGAGTAGAAGGGAATTCTCCTGGAGGTTGTGTATCTTCCGTGTTTGCAGGATCGCCGGGCTCTTTAGCAGAGCGCCGGGGTTGTTTCTTCCTTGTAAGGTCTTGCCGTGGGATTTGCTTCCCACTCCTGGTCGTCAAAGACTCTATCTTGGGTTTGAGATGAAGCCGAATGTGCTGTGATTCTGCCGCTTCTCTCCGCTAGCGTTCTGAGGTGGATATCGATAGGTTGATCAGGCCTAAATCCGGGGACAGGTTTTCAACCACTTGCTGAGGTTAAAAAAATGTAACGTGTTCGCAAGGTGTTAATCACGTTGTCGGTAATAGATACGATAGTTGGCAGGTGGCCTGCTCTCCCAGAGAGGAGGCGAGAGCTGAGAACTAAAGGAGACTTTGAGGGTGTACTGGGGAACAATGAAGTAACCGTTCAACCAAGTATATTGAAATACTGTCTGTCAAAGTGTGCCTTTTCCATCGTAGAAACAGGCGGTCTTTAAATACACAAATCTGTTCATGTCTAGTATGAACGAAACTAATCAAAGGTATCAATCGATACACTTTGGTAAAACTCTTTAAGTATCAAAGCGATACTTAAAACAAAACATAAAACAAAACCAAGTATCAAACGATACTTAAAACAAACCAAGTATCAAAGCGATACTTAAAACCAAACATAAAACAAAACCAAGTATCAAATGATACTTAAGACAAACCAAGTATCAAAGCGATACTTAAAACAAAACATAAAACAAAACCAATAACCAAGTACCCATACCGGTTACACAGCCAACTAGCCCTATGCACCCGGCTTTTGTTTCCATGATATCTGGACGATGGCAGAGACCCCCTAGAATGGTTCCACAGGAAGTATAAGTGGAAGGTATGGGAACCCCTTAGCAGGGGGTAAAGACCGCTAGTAGTGGGCTGCCCGATATACCAAGTGGAAAGAAGTGTGTCTGAGGAGACCTAAATGGTCGAAACTGCGCGGGCGCGGAAACAAACATCCCAGTTGTTATCAATCCTCAGACATGTCGAAACGACAAAACAACAATTCGACGCCCTACCCAAAAAAGCGCGCTTTTAGCGCACCAAAGCCTACAAGATATGATTGTCCTGAGGGACATGCTTACATTCACATTATAAACCCGAATTGTCCGTGCTACAAAATACGAGTGCTATTAGATTCAGGATCCAATGTGTTTCTAATCAACAAAGAACTCGTAAAAGAATTAAAAATCCCATTCACAGAAAGACCAAATCCGGTCAACATTCAGGGCTGTGATGGAGTATCAACTCCATCACGAGGAAAGTTCTATACACATCCTATTTGGCTTGAAATAGGACAAAACAAACACATGTCTGAAGTTGCGTGCGAAATCGCAGCAGCGGACGATTATGGGATGATAATCCCTTTCGGGTGGTGGCATTCTGAGCACCCCCTATCCAACATTGGAGAACCTACAAAATGGGAATTTCGGGACTCTAAATGCAAGAACTGTGTAGAAGAAGAGGATAAAGGAATTGCGGATATGTTCGAATACGATGAAACCGTCACTTGGGATGAGAACGCGATCTAAATAGGAAAAATCATAGTTGCAGAAGATCCTAATGATATCAACTTTGATTCCATTCCAAAACACTACTGGAAATTCAAGAAATTATTTCTCCCACAAATGGCAGCAAAGTTAGCCCCTAGGAGGACCTTCGATCATCAAATTAAATTAATTGAGGGAGCGAAACCCTCTTGGCGACCGATTTATCCTCTGTCTGATAAACAACTTAAGTTGTTACAAGAATACCTCGATGACATGTTACGACAAGGAAAGATCACGAAGAGTCAATCACCTTTTGGTGCCCCAATTCTCTTTACACCAAAGGCAGATGGAAGACTACGACTAGTGGTAGACTACCGAAACCTGAACAAGATAACCATCTTGAATAAATACACACTACCATTAATGTCGGAGTTACGTAATCGCGTGGCAGTGGCTAGCATTTTTTCCAAAATTGATTTAAAAGACGGCTACAATGTCATCCGAATCAAAGAAGTGGATGAATTGAAAACAACTTTCCGATCACGCTATGGACATTACGAGTATAAGGTCATGCCTTTCGGATTAGCTAATACTGCAGCTACATTTCAGGACATGATGAATGAGGTCCTTCGGGAATATCTAGACCAGGGGGTCGTATGTTATTTGGATGACATTCTCATTTATTCCAAAAATGAGAAGGAACATATTGAACTAGTAACGAAAGTGTTACAATAATTAACAGATTTCCAACTCACGATATCAATAAAGAAATCTTTCTTCCACGTTAAAAAGGTGGAATTCTTAGGCTACATGATAGCCGTTGATGGGGTATCCATGAGTATCCGAAAGGTGGATTCAGTACTAAACTGGAAATCACCTATGTCGGTTAAAGAAGTCCAAATATTTCAAGGATTTGCTAATTTCTACCCACGTTTTATAGAAAACATCTCTAAAATTTGTGCTCCTATTACGGCAATATTGAAAGGCGATCCAAAGAAGTTCTGGTGGGGCCCTTAACAGGAAAGGGCCTTCCAGGAGCTTAAAAGAAGATTTACTTCGGCCCCAATTTTGCACCATTTCTTCCCAGAAAGAGAAACAGTGGTGGAAACAGATGCTAGTGACTTTGCCTTGAGCTGCATCCTATTCCAATTTGTGGAAAAAAGACTACATCCTGTAGCTTTTCACTCCCGCAAGCTGAATTCCGCAGAGCGAAATTATGAGATTCACGACAAAGAGCTATTGGCGATATTGGAAGCTTTCAAAGAATGGCGCCAATACCTGGTTGGAACTGAGAAACCTATAACTGTGTACACCGATCACCAAAACCTTCAATATTTCCTCACCTTGAAGGTGTGGAGCGGACGCCAAATCCGTTGGACGCAGAAGTTAGTGGATTACAACTTCAGAATTGTTTACCACCCAGGAACGTGAGGGGGAAAACCTGATGCAATCAGTCGACGGCCAGAGTACCGTTCTGAGGAGGGAGCTGCACATCATGAACAGGCGATATTGAAACCCGAATACTTCCAAATCAGTTCAGCAACAAAAACTGCAAAAGGGGAAATTCAAATATGCTTAATAGCAGGCAGCAAAACGAATGATACAAGCATAGGTGATATACAGGAAACTCCTAATTGGAATGACTCAAACTCGGTGATTCGAGTAAAACGGTTAGACACCAGGGCAAGATTGCCAACTAAAGGCTCAAGAATGGCAGCAGGCCATGATCTCTACGCAATACAGGAAAATACAGTCCCTACACGAGGACAGTTAGTTGTTGAAACTGGTATTGCAATTGGTATGCCAACTGGAACATACGGAAGGATTGCTCCTAGAAGCGGACTCGCAGTCAAAAGCGGTATCTCCACTGGAGCTGGTGTAATTGACGCAGATTATACCGACAAACTCAAGGTACTGCTATTCAACCATCGAGATGCAGACTGTCACATCAAGGCTGGCGATTGAATTGCCCAACTAGTGATAGAAAAAATTAATACTGCAGAGATGATGGAAATAGACAACCTAGAGAATACCAAAAGAGGTACATTGGGATTCGGCAGCACAGACATCGCAACAAGGGCTATTACTATCCGAGAATTAGAACCGGTAGTCACGCAACTACATGCATCAACAAACCAAAATACACATTGGTATGATGCAGCCGAACTACCCGAACGAACACTCATGACTAGCACTATACTGGCCCGTAAGGAACTAAAAAAATTCAACCCGGAATTTCTAGTGCAAGTCCTAAAAGCCATCCCAGGAGATAGAGAATGGCTTAAAAGAAGAAATGAGTTAGAAAGCTTACGAGACCATGGCAAACCTTTCCCGAAAGACTGGAATCTATCCGACGATTTACTTTACTACAAGTAAAGACTATTCGTACTAAAAAATGATGACCTTTATACAACACTAGCTGAAGGATGTCACGACACTAAAATAGCAGGACACTTCGGACAAGAAAAAACCCTTGCGATAATTATAAGAGATTTTTATTGGAAAGGCCTGGCAGATTGGGTAAACGATTACGTACGGTCATGTAATGATTGTCAACACAACAAATCCCCACGACAAGCGAAGTATGGTCTACTACAACTGCTGTCAATACCCTACGCAGCATGGGCATCAATTTCAGTTGACTTTATTACACAGTTACCCCAAAGTCAAGGATGCAGCCAAATCATGGTAGTGGTTGACCGATTCACAAAGATGGCTCACTTCATCGGATTGGAAGGAACAACCACTGTAAAAGATGTGGCAACAGCCTTTACAAAGGAAATATGGAAGCTACATGGCTTACCAACAGAAATTGTCTCAGACATGGATTCAAAGTTTGCAGGAGAATTCTGAGAATCCCTATACAAAACACTTAATATAAAAAGGAGGATGTCTACAGCGTACCATCCTCAAACGGATGGACAAACTGAGCGAACCAACCAAGTGCTAGAAGGTTACCTGCGAAGTTTTGTCAACTATGATCAGGATGACTGGTACCAACTGTTACCTCTAGCCGAACATGCTTACAACAACTCGGTAACCAGTGCACACGGGATGACACTCTTCGACGCAAACTGGGGATTCCATCCACAAACTGAATGGATGAAGGAATGCGAGGCACAAAATCCAGGAGCCACACTATATGCGAACTGGATAAAAACGATTCATGAGCAAGCAAGAGAGTCGCTCTAACAGACACGAGAAGCTATGGCCAAATACTACGATAAGAAGGCCAAGGAGCAACCTGACTTTAAAATTGGCGATAAAGTAAGGTTAAACGCAAAGAACATTCGTACATGCCGAAAGTCAAAGAAACTCAGTCCTAAATTATATGGACAATTTGTGATCTTGGAGAAAAGAGGAAATCGCGCCTGTAAACTCAATATCTCGGATCGATGGAACATGCACCCAGTATTCCACATATCTCTAGTAGAACCCTTTAGAGAGTTGGTGCGCGCGAACCGACAATAACCTCACTGAGAGCCCGAGGATATTGAGGGCGACTTACAATAGGAAATAGAGAAAATTGTAAGAAGCGAGTTACGCTCTTACAGAAAGAGAGTACGCGGTCGCTACCAAGAGGTACGCGAACTATGGTACTTTGTTAAATGGCAAGGATGTTCAGAAGATGAGAACACCTGTAACGTGTTCGCAAGGTGCTAATCACGTTATCAGTAAAGGTACGATAGTTGGCAGGTGGCCTGCTCTTCCAGAGAGGAGACGAGAGCTGAGAACTAAAGGAGGCTTTGAGGGTGTACTGAGGAACAAAGAAGTAACCGTTCAACCAAGTATATTGAAATACTGTCTGTCGAAGTCTGCCTTTTCTATCGTAGAAACCGGCGGTCTTTAAATACACAAATCTGTTCATATCTAGCATGAACGAAACTAACCAAAGGTATCAAGCGATACACTTTGGTAAAACTTCATAAGTATCAAAGCGATACTTAAAACGAAACATAAAACAAAACCAAGTATCAAACGATACTTAAAACAAACCAAGTATCAAAGCGATACTTAAAACAAAACATAAAACAAAACCAAGTATCAAACAATACTTAAAACAAACCAAGTATCAAAGCGATACTTAAAACAAAACATAAAACAAAACCAAGTATCAAACAATACTTAAAACAAACCAAGTATCAAAGCGATACTTAAAACAAAACATAAAACAAAACCAAGTATCAAACGATACTTAAAACAAACCAAGTACCCGTACCGGTTACAATACCTGGGAACCTGCCACTGGTATGGATAATGCGAGGGAAATGGTGAATGAATTTCACTGTGATAATCCGGAAATGCCAAGATGGTCAGAGGAAGGACGATAAGAGAACGGTTTTCCTACCATGGCCAAGCGAACGCGGAAGGTTTTGTACCCTACTCTCATCGGGTCCGAAAGGAAGTTAATGGTCAAATTATGTTTATGTTTATTTTTTATTTTTATGTACCAAAAGGCATTCGAGGCGAAGCCTTAAGAGGAGGGAGCTCATGTTAGAAATACCAGAACCTGATACCTAGGAACCATCCTAAGTAGGGTAACCCCACTTGGAATCGGAATCTCTGGTCTCCAACACCCCCCTCTGGCTCCCTTACGGGGCCCGCGCATCATCATATATATCAATCTCAGTTGCGTCCTGTGACTACATTACCACAGAATTGAAAGTGTTAGAATAACACGGTATACATCGCTGCCGTCTGTCCGACCGGATCCTGTCCGCAGGGTATATGAGAGGGGATCTTCGGCTAGGCCTGGGAAGTAGAACAGAGTAATTCCGTCAATTATACAGAGAGCTACTAGGCTTCAAAGATATGACACCTTTGGCATGGGCCGTAAGTAACGGGATGATTTCACACAGAGAGATGGTATCCAATAGTAAAGGATCTATACTAGAGACCGATACAATTGCATACACCAGAAGAGTCTAGAACTCCAAAAGACACTACCAAAGAAGCCAACGAACTTCACGGAGTGTTGCAACTGGGTTTCGGAACACATTGTAGTCATGGGGTGATTCTCAAATACTACAATGGTTACTGAAACCTACTACCCAGAGAGCAACCAAAGGTTGCCGACTGAGGGATTAATTACCAGTCTAGTGGAGTGGCTTCCTGCGAGCGAATAGGAAGTCATCCAAAGAAAATCTATCAGTTGGGTATGGAGTTACAAAGGGTCGGAATCAAATAACCTACGATGGTTGTAATGACGACCACCTTTGCAGATATGGACATGGATAAGACTGATCATTTTATCAATAGCGAAGACAATTGGAGCCAACTCAGTTTGACTTAAGAACTAGGCCATAAGTCTAAAGACTCTGCTAATCAGGATATTACTATTGGGGACAGTATGTTCCTAAGAAGAAATATCGTAATTACTGAAGAGGGTGTGATGGTTTTCAGGGTCTACAGGTGTTTGCACCTTGGAAGAAAGCTTGATGTTACGAATTACGATTGAAGAAGTACATAGTTGTATGATAAATAGATGTAGTCCGCGAATACTCAGACATGGAATATAAATATTGAAGTGCCTCCCAAGCTTTAGACATCATCAAGCAACAGAGAAGAGACCTTAACAATATAATATTGTTTTTACCATTCTATCCTACTTTACCTACTTTACTTTGCTCCTAGTAGTCATAAACAAAACAAGCCAAGTCCGAGCCTTCCTAGACAATCTCCGTCTACAAAAACAAATCTCGCTTGGCCTAGACAATCTTGAAGTCTATCAAGTTGTCTCCGCCTAACATTGCCTCTCGTTTCCTTGCTTGCTGGTTATCTCACGATGCTGACACTTCGAGCACTTCATCATGGTCGCATATGAGCCCCTTTCGGTAAAATGTTTTCAGCTTCCTGTCTATCGTCTACTTGCAGATTTCGCATTCGATTGGTGGGGATGGGACATAGTATTTGGAGTGATCACCTGTGTCATTCTTTGGGCCAGCTCATGTTCTTGTTGAGTTTTAATGGAGTCCTTAGTTCTCAGGATACAAAACGCCCACGGGTTCACTTGATAACCATCCCGTGTCCTCAACTTGTCGTACTGGCCACATCACTTCACAGCTGGCAGGGCAGTACATGCCTCACCCCTCCTTGTTACGTTACATTTCTATGGTCGAAATCTTATGATGTTCTTTATCACCATTCCCTTGGAGGTTTTGTGCTTGCGGTATTTATGGTGGTTCAGTCAGGTATCTCCTCCTTGCCTCGGTGGGAATGGGGCCTTGACCCTGAAAACTCTTACCCCCTGGTATGGTTATTATTGCTACCTTGGGTGGTGTGGATTGCTTGGCTACTAGACACTCGCATTGTCTGTACGTTTATGTAGTTCCTTTGCGGATTGTGGTTGGCAGCTTCACCCATTGCAAGTGGGGCCTACCTTCTATTTGTCTGCTCCTGTTTGTGCGCTCTCCTCCTTTATGTTGCGTCAGTTGGAGGTGCCTCTTGCCCATTGTTTGGTCTGTGCTTGTCGCTGGACCTGTGGTGCTGACTTTGGCTGGCTCTGCTGACTCTTTCCTGGCTTGGTTAGACTTCGGTTTGGCTAGGTTGGATGGTGTGGCTGGTGCCAGTGCCTTTGGGGCTTGGGGTGCTGTTAGTGTGGCCAAGACCAGTGGCTGACTGGTGGGGCTAGGTATGGGCTGTCCTGTGGCTGTTGGATTGTTGATCTGTCTCAGAGACTGGGGGGCTAGATGGGCTCTGTGATGTCTGGCCTGTGAGGCTTGGGGGGGCTGATTGGGGGGGAGAGGTACCTGCGAGCACCAGTTGGGCCTGCGTCAGGCAGGACGAGGTCTAATTAAGTGTTCCCAGTCCGGCTTGGGCTGTTAGGTGAAGCTGCTGAGTGCTGTAAAGCTCCTTGATGGACTGGCAGGCTGATGGCCACCTGTGCAGATAGTGGGTTGCGATCACCTGGTTGGACTTGTTTGGGTCTTGTATGTTGGGCTTTGTGGGGTTTGTTTGGTTCCTTAGGTTTGGCTACGGGTTTGGCAGGAGGAGGCATGGCATCACAGGTGGCAGATAGGCCCCACTGACCTTTTTAATCTGTTACTACCTCTATGTATTTCTTCTGTATATTGTTTTGGTTGGCGAACAGGCAGCAGGTACAGGTCCTCCCCACCGGTAAGCTCTTCGGAGACAACCGGCAAAGAGGGTTCATAGGGTCTATGGCCTGGCATGCGTGTGTGAGAGGTAGACATGTTGGTTGCCTCCTCCCTGCCATTGTATCGCCTGTAGGTTTAGTTTGTGTTTGTTAGTTTTCTACTGTAGTGGAGGTTTTGTAGGACGGTTTTCAGATCGGGTAGTAGCGATTTTATGTTTGTTGGATGAGGAACCTGGTTGGGTTAGTCTTTGGCTTAGCTTCGGCTATGCTTAGTGCTGGTTGGCTTCATACCAGAGGGGCTACGGACTTGGACCGGGGCGGGTGCTGGATTATTTCATGGTTTTGTAATTAGTTCTTGTGCGGGCATGACTCGGGGATGGCAGCTGCGGAACTGTAGACTTAGTTAGCTTAGGATTAGTGGTATACTGGTTAGTGGTATTCCTGTACTGGTGGGGGCTCGTCGTATGCTAGTATTGGCAGTATGAGTTTAAATAAAATTAGATTGAATTCTAAGTACTTTTCCTACTTATTACTTTAATGAATATAAAATACCTTCATGATCTTTATCTTTACTGCAATGTTATTGTTATGTCAAGAAAAGCTCTTCACAAAGAAGAGTTAGAGAAAGCTAATGATAGTTGTTCCCGATAGAAGACAAAGGTTTTGTACTATCGGTAATGTAGGCAGAGGCCTACTGCTATCGTAAGACTAAGGAAATAAACAGAAGAAGAAGAGAAGTATCATTCCCTGTCACCAAGAAATAACTATCTGAGGAGGGATTGTTACATTACAAAGCGTCACCTAGTATAATGCCAAATGATACAAGATGGCATCCTTCAACTCAGATAGAGAAGGAGATATCGACATCGATGATGAAAACCTTAATCTCAGGGGATTTAGTGACACCCTAGATTACGTTTCAGTAGAGCTCTTAAGGGCAGCAAGCCCAGTAACCCTAGAGAAAGGATCACCAGTAGATAGCTCTCCTGCAGGAACCCCACGACCCGAGAGAATATTGGGATCAGCAGTATGTGTGCCACCGGCCCCCGCTGCTCCGGCACCAGGTACAAGCATACTTGAAATAACTGAGAATCAGTTTCAGGCAGTTCTAGCAGCAACACGAAACATAGGACAAGGAAATATCGAGTGACCAAAAGTAAAAGAACCTGACATATACGAAGGAGCCTATGATAAGCTACGAATATTCCTGACACAATGCGAAGGGTATTTTGCTGTTAAGGGATATGGAGAACATCGCGATGAGATCAAGTTTCCCTACGTGGAATCTCTACTAAGAGGACTCACGGGACACTAGATCATGCCCTTCCAGTATGGAAGGAAGCAGAGGTAATGGGTCACATACGAGGAATTCAAGGCAACACTCTTCGAACAATTTGGAGATCCCAATGCTAAGGAGACAGTAAGATGAAAGCTGGAAAAACTCCAACAAGGAAAACAGACGTTTTCAGCATACTGGAACGAATGCCGACTATTGGAATATGAGGAGGAGTTTGATAATGCTACTCTCTATATCATCCTTCTAAGGAGCTGTAGTGAGAGATTCTGAGAAGCATTGGGAATCTCCAACTCGTACTAGACAATAGCAAAATGATTTACAAGATGGGTAATCGATAAGGAAAGCAAACTAAACCTGGTTTAAAACAACTCGGAAAACACTATAGCACACAGGTTGGCCCAATTATCCAGAAACCTGGATGGAACCTTCAAACTGCAGGCAGCTTGAGGTGAAAGCAGAGCATTACTACCAGGAGAACCAATAGAGTTGGACAAAGCAAGAGCAGGATCTGCTCTGAACCTGTCAAAAGAAGAATACGCTAGAAGAATGAATGGGAAACTCTGCTTGAGGTACGGAAAAGCATATATGGGATACTAGAATGCAGAAGTCAACCAGACAGTGGATATCAAGAGACCAGAGCTGCTGGAAATAATCACTTGCAAGCGCAAAAGAGGAGCAACATTCGCGAAATGATCGCAGAAGATTTACCGGCAGAAAACGACACGGGTCCCCAGTAAATGGTGGTCTGGAAGACCTAAGATGTGGACCTGGAAAACTCATCAAGTTAGTGAACTACTACACGGCACTATACATGCAAAGGGGAGAAGAAGATTGAAATCATGTGATAATCAAGACAAAGATACACAATAATAGACATGAAAAAACAACCATATATGCAATGCTTGACTTTGGGGCCACCGAAGATTTCATTGACCAGGAAATCTGCGACAAATATGGCCTCCACACCAAAGAAGTAAAGAAAACGAGACTAGTCTACTTAGCGGATGGAAAACCAAGCGCAATGGATGCTATAATCCATATGGTGACAGGCCCTATGAATATTGACAGCTATAGGGAAACGGCGACATTCCAGGTAGTAGATCTCAAGAACCATGAGATGGTCCTTAATTCACCAATACTTTCCTCCTGACTATATTCGTCTT